>NC_051068.1:81129085-81142085 GCF_004664715.2 Peromyscus leucopus
TGGTTTGTCACAGTTCTTTGTTCTGCTGATGATTATTCTCCTTGCTGAGGTGACCTTAGCCATCCTGCTCTTTGTGTATGAACAAAAGTAAGTTATGAAGAACATGGCTTGCTCTCTTATTGCTGAGATGGGGAATACACTGCAGAGAAGTTAGTAAAGCAAACTTAGTAGTAAGTCATACAAATGAAGTAGGAGGATGAGAGATTAACTGCAGTTGAGAAGAGAAAAAAATGTCATGAAGATTGTATTTGAATGATACCTTGAAAGATAACTGGAGAGAAAATGAAGCAAGCTTGCCTTCCTCCTGCCTACCTTTCTCTATGGAGCTGGCAGTCTTCTCAGTAATGTTTGACCGTGGCTTTGGTTGTACCTTCCTTTGTAACTATAGTTTTGGAAGTATAAAAGTCATGGATATCTTCCTTCAAAACAGTGTAAACCTTCAGCTTGTCTTCCCACATAACCTCCCTCATCTCACTTCCATAGTTCTGACTCCTTGGGTGGGGGGATATATTTGCTCCACTAGAAATCTCTTATTTCTTGAATCCATCTTGTTTTGACTATGTCTTCCCTGGTGGACTATGATTTACCCCAGCTGAACAAGTATGTGGCTGAGGGCCTGAATGACAGCATTCAACATTATCACTCAGACAACAACACCATGGCAGCATGGGACTTCATCCAGTCACATGTAAGTATATAAAGAATCCTGCTCAGTGTGTCAGACTGAATTCCCAGCATTAGTCCCTAGAAACCGGTGTCTCTTTCCTAAAGGTTTCAGGCTCAAAGATCTTTAGTTCTAAAGTCCAAAGAGCATCTGTCCTCTCACAGGCAGTGGAGTATAGGGATTAATTCAACTGGTACAAATTTTTCTACATTCTATTTCATTCTTTACCAACTCACATAAGGTCATTGCCTTAGCCCTAACAGGATGAAAAGAAAACCCAAAACATATTGGATTAGTTTATATATTTTGCAAAATGTTATTAAAATAGCAGTAGAATAAAAGATACTGTAGCATGAATCTTAGAGTCTTATTAATAAAATCAAACCTGGAGCTAGGTATTGGGGTGAACACTGGAAGATCAGAGAGAACAGGCCACAGCTAACCTCACCTAGCCAACTTCTCAGCTGATCCTGTTTCCTCAGACTGGAAGCATCTGAGTCCTCATCCAAATAAATCTCAGCTGAACTGCTGCTCAAAGCCTAAAAGCTTAACTAGCCCTAGTTCCTGGTCCTCACGCCTTATATACCTTTCTGCTTTCTGCCATCACTCCCTAGGATTAAAGGCTCACTTCTTAGGATTAAAGGGGTGAGTCACTATGCCTGGCTGTTTACAGTGTGGCTTTACACTCACAGAGATCCAGATGGATCTCTGCCTCCCAATTTATAGGATTAAAGGCATGTGCACCATCACTTTCTGGCCTCTATATCTAGTGGCTGATCTGTTCTCTGACCCCAGATAAGTTTATTAGGGTGCACAAAATTTGGGGGAGCATAATATCACTGCAAGAAACCTTTTAAATTCCCGAGTCACCAAAATTATTATATTTTTCACCTATTCCTCTAGTGTCACATTGCTCATGCTTCTTCCTCTGCATGGACATGTGTCAACTTTACACTCTTTCCTTAGAGTGTTAGGAGACAAATATGGACTAGACAGCCTTGCACAGTCATGACATGTCCAAAGAGTACCATCATCACTCATGGCGGATTAATATGGAATAGACAAAAGTAACATAGGAAATAACAACATAAAAACAAGAATGGGAGGACTTGGAGAAATCACAACCTCTTTAGATTTCACATTCCTCATTTGTTTCAATTCAGAAGTCCCTTTTCATGTCTAGACACATAACAAAGGAAAAACAAAACAAAATAAATCTCTTGATACATGTCACCAGCTTCATATAGATTTTGCCACGGACACCTCATTCAATCCCCTAAGCAATTGGCTGGAATATTCTAAAGGAAATAAAATGCTGAACCTTATATCATCTCACCCATTAAATATCACTAAAGAGTTTGGTTCAGTGGTGAAGAGCATTTATTGATTTGCTGGGGGATCTGGGTTTTGTTTTGTTTTTGTTTTTTCATGACAGGGTTTCTCTGTGTAGTTTTGGTGCCTGTCCTGGATCTCGCTCTGTAGACCAGGCTGGCCTGGAACTCACAGAGATCTGCCTGGCTCTGCCTCCCGAGTGCTGGGATTAAAGGTGCACGCCACCACTGCCCAGTGGGATCTGGGTTTTGTTATAGCACTTACCTGTGGCTCACAAATGCTGGAACTCCAATTCCAAAGGATCTGAAACCCTTTCCTGCTTCCACATGTTCCTGTGTGCGTGTAGTGAAACATACAGGCGCCCCCCATTCAAATTAATAAATAAATCCTCAAATATCACTAACAGTATGTATTCCAATTATTCTAATTTTCTCAAAAAAAATTTCAACTGATTTGAACAAATCGAGACCTAAGAAGATCCAAATGTTACATTTGATGAAATGTTTCCAGATTTCTTTTACTCTATAGCAGCATCCTACTTCTTTATATTACATGTATGTGAACAAAATTAGGTTATTTGTCCTATAGATTTCACCATTTTCTGTATCTGACTGGTTTATTCTCCAAGGTATTTTGATGGCAGGAAATCTGTTTCCTAGAGTAGTGTGAATCTAGAAGTTTGATGAAGTCTCACTCTCTCCTTCTCTCTCTTCTTTTAAAATAATACTTTTTTATTGATTGAGAATTTCATACAATATATTCTGATCATATTAACCCCTAAACTCTTCCAGAACTGCCCCCACTTCCCTACTCACTTTGTTTCCTTATTTTATTTATTAACCCACTGAGCTCAGTTAGTGATACCTATATACTTTTGGGTGAGGTCATCCCATAGGAGTGTAGGTCACCTGCCAGTGGTTATACCCTTAAAAAGTGGATCTCTTTTCAGCAATAATCAATTGTCAGTAACTCTTGAGCTAGGATGGGACTTCCTGACCATTCTACCCTTTGTTCTTGTTCTGTTTTTGTGAATGCTGCCACAATCACTTTGAGTTCCTATGTGAAACTGCCCTGTTGTGTCCAGGGAATGCTGTTTCCTTATAGTCAGCCACCACCTCTAGCTCTTACACCTTTCTGCCCATTCTTCACATAGACCCCTTGACCTTGGGAGGAGATGGTATGCCACTTTAAGGCTGAGTAACCCATAGTCTCTTATTCTCTACACATTGACCAGTTGTGGGTCTCTGTGTTAATCACCATCTCCTAAAGAAAGAAGCTTCCCTGATGATGCTTAAGTGATGCACTCATCTATGCATATAGTAAAAAGTCATTATAAATTGATTTGATATTATGTCCATTTAGCAAAATAATACTAGTAGGTTCTCCCCAAGGGCCTATAACCTATGTAATCAGAAATTGTTTGTCCTCCAACTGGTTCCAGAGATTTGTCCCATTATGTAAGGTCCTTTAAGTCCAAGCAGGAAGTTATTGGTTTTTATCCACAACATCTGTTTCATGATAGCTCCAGCAGTAATATCTTGCTAGGCTGATCATTACTATAGCTCTTAGGTTCACAACTCTGTAAGATTTGTGACTACTTTTCTCCTCTTGTAGCTTACACAGAACCTTCCAACACTATGAAATCTAGCCAGTAGGTATCAAGTTTCCAAATCAATCCAGCTTGATCTCTTCATGTTCCATGACTATGTATGTGGTGGTTTCAGCAATAGGGTCTTATGACCAAGTTCTGGAAGGTAACCAGAGGTATTGGCAATAGCTTGTAATATTTATGGGTCTATAGGATCTCAATGGCCAACAACTCCAACAAAGATAAATTTGTTAGTCTGGGTCTAGTAGGGACATTATTGTTCAGTTATAGGGTAACCTCATTTAAATTTGTTAATATATATAAAACATACATATATATATATATTGAAACATACTATGCTAGAAGGTTCTATAAATATATACATATATTTTTCCATATGGCTTTTTTCCAAAGCTCTTTAGTGTTAGTTGCCCCTCCTAGAATTCTATCCTTTATCCTGCCCTGCTATCCTCCAACTCATGTAACTATTCTTCTTCAATTTTTCTCCTTTATATGATAGAATTCTATCTCCTTTATTGAGAGCATTCCCATTCCCCTTCACTAGTTTCTGACTTCTATTTATACTCCAATTTAAACAAATATCTAAATATTCAAAATTAGCATGATAGAGAAAACATATTTGTTTTCTGAGTCTAGGTTATCTTACGCAAGATGATTGTTTCCATCTCCATCCATTTACTTGAAATTTTCTTAACTTAATTTTTCTTAAAAACTAGATAAACTTTCATTGTATAAATGTATGACATTTTTAATATTCTTTTATCCATTCATCAGTTGATGGACATTTAAACTGTTTCCATTTTCTGGCTACTGTGAGTAGACTAGCAATAAAAATGGATGAGCAGCTGTCTTTACTAGGATAGAGTCCTTTGGTTGTATGTCCAAGAGTGGTATAGCTGGATCATTAGTTTCTCCTATATGTAAAAACCACCATTCCTGTTTTCTCATTAAAGCAGGTATCTAAATATCCTGATTTCAATAATCTCAAGAATCAATGTTGTTAGCCTCAGTACTGTGCTATAAGGCAGAAAGTACTTGATAGGTAAAAATACAAACCATACATGCCCTTTGTATTTCATAGAGGTCTTATGTGAATAAAATGGTATAATAGTCTTGTGAACATTTAGTTCCAAAGAGTCTAGCAGTAGACCAATTCTGAATTTTCTTCTCTAGAGTCATATTTGAATGACAGGCATACCTTTTGTATAAATTTTGGTGGGTGTTTTGCTTGTTTGTTTTGTTTTCCTGTTGATTTTATATTATAATATTTGGGGACTTGTCTTTTAGTTGCAGTGTTGTGGTGTAAACGGTTCAAGTGATTGGACTAGTGGTCCACCATCTTCCTGCCCACCAGGTGCAGATGTTCAGGTAATTTTGTTGGCAATGTTCCTGTTATTTGATTCTGACTAAATGTTCTCTACACTATGCTCGTCTCTTTAAACAGTCAAGGAAAGTAAAAATGTAACATCTGAAATCAGTCTCTGTATTATAATATTTACAGTCTCTGTAAATAAAGACAAGTTACCATCCCAGATAACCTCTCTGATAAGGTTGACATGTTGAATGATATCATTTATGCCTGTAATTTTTCCCTAGGGTTGCTATAATAAAGCAAAATCGTGGTTTCACTCCAATTTCTTGTATATTGGAATCATTACCATCTGTGTATGTGTGATACAGGTAAGAGATTAACCCCAGAACCCCTGTAAGGATTAAAGGAATTAAGACATTCAGTCTTAGAACAGTGCTGGGAAAGTAGAATGGGGCAGTAAATGTCATGACTTCCTCTAGCCAAGGAACAAATGATTATATTATCAATTCAACTTAAAACATGCAGAAAATTTGTTATAAGAAAACATCAAATACATGTATCCCTGATATATATGAATGAGTCAAAGTCAAATTAAGAGTGCTAAGCAGAATGTCACATTAGTCGCTCACTTAGCTGGTCTGGAAAAGATTATGATAAAACAGCTCACTTGAAAAAATTGACCTTTTATGTTAAGAAGGAAGTAATGATTGAAATTATAATTATTTTCCCTTTGTACTTGTACTTGGTTTGACAAGTGAAAGGAAAAAATTGTGCTGTTTGTTGTGTGATATTCATAACACTATTTCCTACCCAAGTATTGGGCATGTTATACATTATTTAAGACTTAGTCAAGAACAAAGAGTTAAATAACCTTTTCTCTGCTTGGAAGCAAATGAACCCGAAGGCAGAGCTGACTTATTGTTCTTATACGGTTTAATAAAGACAACTTGACTATACAGCTAAGCTTCTATGCCTTCCTAAGAAGATAAAAATGTCTCCAAGACTTTCTACTTTTCCATCATACTATAATTGTCCTCATTTTCTCTCCAATGCTATTCTTAATCTTAAAGAGAGAAATTCCTTAGAGGGGAGTAAAGCTGGAGAGTGGTCACAGTGTGGTGGAAATCTTGCATTTCTGTGTTACCAATCTCAGGATCTGTGGGAGAAATGTTTTCTCTTACGAAGACCTCACATTTTCTCAATTCTTTTCTCAGGTGCTGGGGATGGCCTTTGCACTGACACTGAACTGCCAGATTGACAAAACCAGTCAGGCATTAGGACTGTGACTTGCAACTGCCCTGAGCTTAAAAGACTTATTTCTCTCTGGAAATCCAAAACACCTATAGTACGAGACCCCAAACAATCACCTGCCTGCCTGGCATTTTGGTTTTCTCTTATCTCTTCCTTGATTGGGTCCCTGTCTTATAAATCCAAGGAAGAGAATATTTGTCATGAACTCTCCATCTCAAGGAGAAGACAATCATTCACCAACTGATGGCAGTAGCCATATCCCTTAAAGATGGTGAAACATACCTGGGTGAATTTTTTGGACATTAGAGGCCAAGAATATCTGTTTTTTTTTTTTTTTTTTTTTTTTTTTTTTTGGTTTTTTGAGACAGGGTTTCTCTGTGTAGCTTTGCGCCTTTCCTGGAACTCACTTGGTAGCCCAGGCTGGCCTTGAACTCACAGAGATCCGCCTGGCTCTGCCTCCCCAGTGCTGGGATTAAAGGCGTGCACTGCCACCACCGAGAATCTGTAGCCCTGCTGTCTTGAGATCCAATGATAGCTGCAGGCATGGATATAGCTCTGAGTATTGTGTGAACCCCTGAATTTAGTATATGTGAGCCCCTGAATTTAGCCCTGAGTTCTACAAAAGATAGGTCCAAGTTTAAATGTTAGACTCTTAACAACTGTCAAATCAGTCTCTAGCCTCTAAATCATGCTACTTTCACTCTACATAAGAAACAAGCTAAAGGGAATTTTGGAGTCAGATGCACTGGACAAGTGATATATACCCTGTTTCCTTTTGAACATAGGCCTTGGTAATAGGAATGTTCCGTGGATCTCCCTTCAAAGGGAAATATTTCAATTTCTTTGTTAAAGTATCTTACTGATTTCTGTTACATCCATCCATCCATCCATCCATCCATCCATCCATCCATCCATCCATAAAAGACTATCTAATGATTATTATCCTTCTTAAGTCAGTCTTAAAGCCTTTGAATTATATAGTCATAGACCAATCCAGAAGTACTAATATCTCTACTGTGTTAGCTGATAATCGTATTCATGTTTATGTTGTTATTTCTATACCAAATAAGGTTCTGTTTAGGTACTATTTTAGCAATTTAATAAACAAAATAGTTTATCATCACTATTCATCAAACATTTGACTCAGTCTGATATTTCTGCTAGCAAGCCAAATGTATTAGTTATCTATTTTTGTGTAACAAGTTAGTCCAAATATAGTGGTAAAGAACCTATACACATTTGTTTTATTTATTGATTGATTTAAAGACAGGGTTTTGCTATGCAGCCCAGGCTGTCTTGGAACGTGCTATGTAGCCCAAATTGGCACCAAACTCATGATCATTCTGTTTCTACCTTCTGAATATTAGAATTACAGATATGTGCGACTGTACTTACTCAGGAAAACATTTATAATCTCATCGATTTAGGTAATCAAAATGTGGAAGCAGCTGCAACAAATGATATTAGGTTGCTGTTGTTTTGCACAATCATGACTAAGTGGTCAGCCATGTCTTCAGTCATCTATAGTCTCTGTGGGAAAGGAATCCACTGCATGTTCTCACAATAAGCCTTATAGTATGGCCCCACATACTTTTACATAAGTAGTTTCCTGCACAATGAAACAGCTAAGACATAGAATGAGATACAGCAACCAAAATAGAAGCCACAGACCTTTTATAACCTAACCTAAAAGTGCTGCCATCAGTTATTCTTAGAACTGGTTCAAAAGTTCAATTCCCACTTGAGATTTCACAAGGGTATGACTACTAGGAAGTTGAGATCATTGCTTGATTGCTAACCATTTTCCCATGTTTGTTGTGTCAAGAAGACAGTATACTTGTCTATATAACTATATTCTATAAAGTAGAAAATTAGAAAATATATAATATAATGCCTACTGTACAGAACACAGAGGAAAGAAAAGAAAGTAATTGGTTTCTGTTCTATAAATTTTCTATAGGATCTTCTACCTCCCCTTAAGGAAAACTGATTACCTTAGTGGGCTTCTATAGAGAAAACGTCTATTGGCATTTTATGAGGCATATAAAAAAGATAAGAGACACTTCTTTGTTCAAACTAACACTTAGTGACATCACCTGGTAAATTTTCCTACCGTGTACCTGAGCTTTGTTCTTAGGTCTATTTTGATCTTCACTCCCAACTGTTGTGAAATTCTAAGAAGTCACCTATCAAGTGTTACAAATTCATCTATCTCCTCATCTAAGTCATTGCCACACTCTTTCAATAGTAAGTTGTCTGCAGTCTTAGTAGCCAGCAATGGCCCCATCTGAACTATTTCCTACACAGAAGCTCAAATTATATGTGTAAAGCATAAATGTAATCATATATATTTTTAATAAATGAAACTCTTCATTGAACTGCTGTTTTGAAAATAAAATTCAGATACTTAATCTGCCACATCCTACAGAAAATGTCCATTCTTAACCTCTTAAACCTTATCTCCTGACATTTTCACTCTTGTATTTTGTGATTTTGTTACAGTGATGTTTAATAAGTTGTATTAGACTTTTCCTATATCTGTTAAATTTTCTAACAGTTCCCTTTGTTTGGCTAATCTTTCCTTCCTGTAAACATTTCCCTAATCTCTCAAGGTTTAGAATTACTAAGTCTTTCCAAGTATGAGCTATCATCCTAATCTCTCATTTGAGTGAGAGCTGAACTTTTAGTTTTGCTGCCAGGAACTGAATCCAGGGCCTCCTGCATGCTCACTCAATGTTCTGACACTGTGCTACTGTCTCAGCATTTGGAGCTGAATTTTTGGGTCACTTTTCTTTTTCTATCTTTTCTTTTTTCCTTCCTTCCTTCCTCCCTCCCTCTGTCCCCCTCCCCTCCCTCCCTTCCTTCCTTTTTTGTTTTTGTTTGTTTGTTTTTTGAGACAGGGTTACTCTGCATAGCCCTGGTTGTTCTGGAACTAGCTCTGCAGACCAGGCTGGCTCTGAACTCACATAGATCTGCCTGCCTCTGCCTCCTGATTGCTGGGATTAAAAGTGTGTGTTTTGGATCACTTTTAAGGAGCAGGACACAGCAGAATACAGATGTAGTTCCATTTAAATTTTGAGACATTGTCTCTTTTATGTGCTTATGTTACATATTCATAAAAAGTTCTCAGCTACTATCACAAATGTAAGTCTTATATTGCTAGCTCTTAATCACCTTTTCTTGAGATACATTCTTACTGTGTAGCCTAGACTGGCCTTGAATTTAGTTCATAGTGCAGGCTGGCCTTAAACTCAGTATGTAGTTCAGGATGGCCTGAATTACAATTCAGCAGTGATTCTCCTGCTTCAGCCTCTCAAGTGCTGGAATTACAGTTATGTGCCATCATTACTGACACATTATCACATTATAATTATTTATTTTTGTCTATTAATCACCATCTTGATCAAATTAGAAAAGGAGATGAAGATATAAATTAACTATAAGTAAAAATAAGACCATGTTCAATGAACTATCAGGAATTGTCCAGAGGAAAAAAAATGAGCCCTCATAAAAGAGGGAAAGCAGTTTTTGTTGTCTGATTAAGACTTGGACTGGGGCCCCTAACTGGATCAGGCCCTCTGAATAGGTGAGACAGTCAATTGGCTTGATCTGTTCGGGAGGCATCTAGGCAGTGGTACCAGGTCCTGGGCTCGTTGCATGAGTTAGCTGTTTGAAACCTGGGACCTTTGCAGGGACGCTTGGCTCAATCTGGGAGGAGGGGACTGGACCTGCCTGGACTGAGTCTATCAGGTTGATTCCAGTCCTTGGGAGAGACCTTGATCTGGAGGAGGTGGAAATGGGGGGTGGGCTGGGGGGAAAGGGAGGGGGGCAGGAAGGGAGAGAACAAGGGAATCTGTGGCTATTATGTAGAACTGAATACTATTGTAAAATAAAATAAAAAAAAGAATGAGTATATAAAAAAAATTAAAAAAAAATAAAATAAAATAAAAAGAGAAAGCCGACAGAGAAAAAAAAAAAGACTTATTCTAAAACCAGAAAAAAAAAAAGACTTGGACTGAGAAAGAAGAACAAAGCGAAGGTAAAGAAGAAAAGGTTAAGAAGAGGAGGTCTAGGAGGTGACATGTTCGACTAAAATTTATTACAAGCTTTCATAGACTGTTTCAAGGAATATTAAGAGGGAACACACTTTTAATCAATTATGAGGCAAATACAACTTTGATATTGACACCGAACAAAAAAAAATTAGAAGCCAATTTCATTTATAAGCATAGACACAAGAATCTTAAAAAAAAAAAGAAAATGGTAAAAAAAAATGTAGTAGTAAGTAAAGCAACTAAAATGAATTTATCTTAGGAATGTATGTCAGTATTAAAATCAATAAATTAAATATATTAAACAATTAAAGTGACTAGGCATCATGGTACAGTACATAATCCCATCACTCAGGAGGCAGAGACAGTGAGCTCCAGGCTAGCCCGGGCTATATAACAAGACTCTGTCTGAAAAACCAAACCAAAACACAGGGGAAAAGAATTAAAGAGAAAAATTATATATATATATATAAGTTTCCATTTGTTTCCCAGGCTCACACAGTGCCAAAGTTCTCTTTTCTCTGCCATTTGATAGTGAGCCTTCTGTGGCGTGTTCAGACACTAGTGTGGACCAACGATAGGCAAATGTTCAGAGTACAATGTGGGTGTGAAATATCAGACTCCCCCTCAACAGTACCCCGAGTTCTGGGATTTTTGTATTGTACAACGATACCTGTCCTATCTGGTCTTTGAAATCATCATACAGCTACTGTTGGTAGAACTGTAATCTGATACCAGCTTTTCTATCATCAAGAAGCCACCAAATAACCTTCAAAATATGGTAATATGTGACATAGTCTAAGTGTCAAAGCGAATCATGATTTATTGATGACTTTCTCTGTGAAATCAGGAGCGAGATCATCAGACTCAGTAGTAGAGTACTTGTCTGGAATGCATGTGGCCCTGGATACAATCTCAGTAGCACAAAAAGAAAATAAGCCATTACCATACATCTGAATGGGCAAAAAGGGGAGACAAAGATGAGGCATAAAGAACGGATCAAATGCGAATAACTGTTTTGATTTAACCACAGCATAACTACAAGGATGGGAAATCCAAAATCATTACAAGTGAAATGTGAAAAGTAATAAAGTTTAGCAATGGTGTTTGGTATAAAACCAACACAGTAAACAACAACAACAACAAAAACCCAACTATGTTTCTTTATATGCCATATACAGAAAAGAAAGAGAATTTATTTTAATGGTATCAAAAGTAAAAAAGGACACAAAATTAAAGTCTGCCAAAGAAATATAAGACAATCACAAAGGAGATAATCAAATTTTATCAAAATGTTAAATAACAGAGATCTATCTTAAACATATACAATCACAGGACCTCTATTGACATTACTAATTGGAAAACTCACTATTTTCTATGTATCTATTCTTCACAACTTAGGTCATAGATTAAATACAATTCTAGCTAAAAACTTCAAGAAAATTTTTTGGTGGAATCTAAATAGATAATTCTAAAATTTATGTGAAAATGCATGGGGCCCAAACCACTGAGATGTCCTTCAAGAAAAGTCACAATTTGGAGTTTGTTTTAAAATATTAATCCCCATTATACACTTACAATTATAATATTAAAAGTAAATATGACTAAGAAGTTGTACTGTTTGGGTTATTAAAATACAGATAACATTTGTTAGCAAACTGAGAAAGAGGCCTGCATTGAAAGATGCATAAGCATCTGCATATAACAACTCCATCCAAACAATGGTGTCAAAGACTTCACAAATTTCTATTCTGACTTTTAAGGCTAGTAGTCCTGAAAGTACCCTATTCCTGTAAAATGCCATCCCAAGAAAGCTCAACATTGACTTGAGAAGTTCCTAGCCAAGTCTTCATGATAGATGACTATTCCCCTGAACTATATCTTAGAGCATTAACTTCAGAAATTTTGCAATTATAAATCCATTCTCTGTTCTTTGAGATGTCAGTCTTCTAGCAATTTACCTCAGAGAAAACTACTACATAACAGACGTCTTTATCAACATCTATGCCCCTGCTAAGGATCAGAGAACATCACTGAAGAGGAGGTGGAAAGAATGTAGTATCTGGAGTATTGTGAGGAGTGCTGTGAAATTTTATCTTTGATATATAACTCACTATTCACAGTAGCTCTGACTGCCTGCACAAGATCAAGTCAGTTAATATCCCAGCATGGACGGAACAGGCAATCACAAGGTTCCATCTCCAACTAAGAAGCTATTGACAGTTGATATCTGCTGCAGGAGAGAGAGTTTTTGTGTATGCACCCATATATAGGTGGTACTTATTTAATTTAGCAGATTATTAAGAGAAAAAATAAGATGCTAAAATATTTTGAAACAGTTCAGCATCTGTTCACATAAAATATCTTCAGAAGATAGAAATAGAAAGAATATACATCAGTTGACTAAATACCACATACAATAGAATTATTGCCACAATTAAAATGAATGTTAAAAATTAAAGAATTTCCCTTAAAGTCAGGAATGAAGCAGGACTACCACTACTCTAACCCAACATTCTGCTTGGACTCTTAGTCATAACAATAAAGCAAAAGAATAAAAAAAGGAATGTAAATGAGAAAGGAGGAAATTATAGCTCTTTATCCATAATTGATAGTATCCTGCACTTAAAAGACAAAAGTACTTCATTAGTAAGTTCTTGTATATGACAAATACTGTTAGCAAGGCAACAGGATACAAAATCAATATACAAAAGTCAATAGCTTTTCCATACACCAATAACACATTCGATAAGGAAAAACAGAAAAATAATTCCATTCAC
>NC_051068.1:81142585-81156585 GCF_004664715.2 Peromyscus leucopus
GGAGCTGCTTCCCGTCTTCCATGATAGACTCTAAGGATTGAACTCAGGATGTCAAACTTTCTCAGCAAGTACTTTTACCCACTGAGCCATTTTGCTGGTCCTTACTCTTTTGTGTTGTAAGCTTTTCTAGATATCTAGCTTCCTTGTTTTTAACTTGTTTTTAAGAATGAGACACTACTTAAGTCCCAGGACTTATGCAGGGATGCTTGACTCAATCTAGGAGGAGGGGACTGGACCTGCCTGGACTGAGTCTATCAGGTCGATCCCAGTCCTCGGGGGAGACCTTGATCTGGAGGAGGTGGGAATGGGGGGTGGGCTGGGGGGAAGGGGAGGGGGCAGGAAGGGAGAGAACAAGAGAATCTGTGGCTATTATGTAGAACTGAATAGTATTGTAAAATAAAAAAAAAAAGACCTAACAAAGAAAGAATTACAGACAATTTTTCCTTATATGTATATACATGCAAAAATTATCAATAAAATACTTGTAAACTGAACCCCCCCCAAAAAAAAAAGAATGAGACACTAAAGGACTGAGGTGAAGCCTCTTGTGATTGTGTGAGGCTTGATGACTTCTACAATCCATCTAACTTAACTTAACTTCTACTCACATCTAACTTAAGACTGATGACCTTACTGAGTTTTATGTGCATGAGCATGCATATTTCTTCCTCTACAGGAAGGTGACTGAAATTCCCAGAGATGCTCTAATGTCTTCTGTTAGGTTTAAGAGCACAAACAAATGTCCTGAGGGCACAGAAAGGGTATCCAGTGCCTCCTAATTCTTCTCTTATAATTCACCTTTCACTTCTAACCAGGTAGGACTGTATCCTTCCCCAAGTCAAGACCCTCAGTGACTACCCACACAAGCAGAACTGGATCCTTCCCACTTTGTTTAAACGACCCTTTCCCTGTCTTATTTACCTCTCTATTCACAAACCATTTTTGCAATAAGTATCTACTGAAAAGCTATCATGTGCCAGGAAGGATCATACTAAGTCTTCATGAATACAAGATGAAAATAGTGTCTGCGTACTAGAAACCTCAATCCTCCATTAGATCTTGTGGAATGAATGGATGAACTGATACAAGAATGACAGCTATTCCTTCTACATGGCATAAGCTTCCCATACTCATGCCTGTCTGCTAAAATTCTACTCACTTATAGTCAACCTCAAGCCACAAATCTCCTTTAACTCATGATGAAATTAGTTTAGTCATCTCCTCCCCCACTCTGTTAGTCACCTTCTTTATGCTGGTAGTTAAATACTAAATCTAGATTACTTTGAATATGCTTATAGGTATGCTGTCTACGTCTCTCTCACCTGATGGAGAACTTCTGAGTGGCAGAAACTACGATAATATCTCATGATATATAGGTATATAAAAAAAAACATACAGTTAGAATAAAGCAAGAACCCATTTAAAATGTGATGAAAGTAAGTTTCTTTGTTACCAAATTCAAGGGAGAAATGTTTGGTTGGTTATATAAGTGATACTGAGTTGCTTTATTCTTTCCCTTGACATTCAAACATTTATTAACCTACTTTGGGCAAGGCCCTGTGCCATATGCTGCAGTTACAAAGATGAAAAAGGCCCAGGCATGTCCTGAAGTGGCTCACAGTCAAGCAATCGAGGCAAACAACTACAAAAGCATGTGTTCGGCCATTAATGGTACTAGGACCAGGCTGACAAAAACTTAGGATCCTGTCTAAGAAAGGAAGATGTTATAGCTTGACAGAAAGAGGTTATATCCAGCTAGATATGAAGGATGAAAGGAAGAAACGGTCCCAAGAGAAAAAAGAATATAAAGGAAAACTTAATAGATTTTTGTTTCATTTTTGCCTCTATTGGAGAAGAAAACCCAGAAATACTTTGAAGTATTTTTTCTTTCAATATTCAAATATTTATTGCAGATCATGGTACCAGGCTAAGTAGATAGTTTTAGTATGGGTTGTCTAAAAAGTAGATAAAGGGGCAGAACATCTCAAACTGGAAAAGGATTTTATGCAAAATTGCTATAATATAGTCCAGATACATTTTAATGGCCTCTAAATTCAAAGAAAAGGCTTAGAGAAGAACACATGTAGATAACATATCCATTAGTCAGTCCCTCTGGAGCATCAACTGTCCCAGGGAACATTGGCAGGGGCAGCACTGCAATCAGTTACTGTTTGGATTTTCTGATGAGAGTCGGAAATGCTATTATTCTGAATTGTTGATTAAAGGGAGATTCACATGCTCTACATACCAGATGTGCAGGAGGTGAGGCCAGCTGCCTATGCTGGATGATGAAGGGCCTGATTTATATTCTCTCTCAGAAACAGGGCCATGTACTTCTCAAAGTGGCTGAGGAAGGAGAGTGGGGGGGGGCATTGCTGCACACACGCATTTAATACTTAATTCATGCCAGGCACCAATCTAGACACTGTACAGCATCTACTTTGCTTTTCGTCTTGTGTAGATGCCTGGTGAGACAGAAAATATTTTTTATGCTCTAGTACTTATTTAGATTTATTTATTTTAGCAGGGATGATGCCAGCCAGTTCTCAGTGGAAACGCAATAGTCACCTTGGAACATACTTTCTGTTTAGGGAAGAGTTATTTGAGTAGCCTCTCGTGTTTATGTTAAATGTAAGACAAGCTGGTGTTCTCTCCCTGAGGAATGTTATGTAACAGCACCTGCTTGGTGCGTGGCCATGTGTTCTCTCCTAATTTCTTGGAATTTCTGGAGCTCAGAAGTGGAAAGAAACTAAGCACATTTGAATTACACCAACAAGCTCCAGGAAGCGAAGTGGTGGGAACCAAACCCCTGTATTTTGAGCTCCAGCTTTATTAGGACTTCTTTGAAGATATGTTCCCTCAACTTAAAGGCCCACTCCACAAACCTGGCTTCTCTTTTTCTATAGGATCTGGATGGTGGCAGTCACATAACGGGTGCTTGGTAAATATGACTGTTAGCCCTTAATTTTTCGGTCTATGCCTTTGCTCCCCAATTTGCATATTAGAGTGCAATTATTCCTTTTTATTAATTCTCCCTTCACTAATCTTCCCAAAATAACTATCAAAAAGCTTGAGCAGATGTCAGTCTCTTCATCCATTAACATTCAACTGAAAACTACTCAAACAATGTCCTCAAATAGAAAATGATGTCCATCTCATTATAACCAAATACTGTGAAACTCAGTCATCTAATATTTATGCCAAGTAGTTTAATAAGCCAAACAGATGGAATAGATTCTTTAAATGGTAGTTTTTAAATTTCACTATTGCAATCATGTCTACTATCAGTAGATCCTATTTCTGGTTTTAGTATTAGATATCTTTATAGTAATCTATTATAAATTTGTTATTTTCAGATGGTATGATGTTCGTAAAAATGTTTAAACTAAAGTTTTTAACTTGGGATTTAGCTTACTTCTATTCAAAGTATTTTAAAATAAATATACCATCATTGGTTTGATGGTTTTGGTAGTTTCTATAAACCCAAGAGAAAGTTAGACAGAATTGATTTTAGACTGTCAATAATATGTGTAACTATGATTTGAAATAAATGTTTCAGTTCAACTCAAAAGACATTCATTATCAACTATGTGCCAGGCATCACAATACAAGCAAGAAATACAAAGATATGACATATAATCCCTCCCCTAAGAAGGCAATATTCTACCAGAGAGAAACAGGTGACTAAGAAGTCAGATTTGGAGTCAGATTTAAAGGGCTGATCTTTCATAGGGTCATGGTAATGCCCATTCACTATAATAAATTAGAGTAAAAGGTATTAATTCTATAAGTTTGGGTGGTTTCTCTTCAGAAGTATAAAATGGTTCATTCCATGTTTTCCTTTTTTTCTTTTGCTTTGGTTTTTGTTTTTTGAGACAGGGTTTCTCTGTGTAACAGTCTGGGTTGTCCTAGAACTCACTTTGTAGATCAGGCTGGCCTTGAATTCATAGAGATCCTCCTGCTTCTGCCTCTCAAGTGCAGGGATTAAAAGTTGTGCATCTCCACCACCCGGATCCATATTATTCTTTTTTTTTCTGATACCGTTTTTATTCATTTCTCCATATTATTCTTAAGCCACTTGATCCCTCTACTATTACACACACACACACACACACACACACACACACACACACACACACACACAATGTGTGTGTGGTCATATTTAGGACAATAATATTTGCTTTAAAATGAGCTTCAGAAATCATTGGTGACTCTGTCTCATTTAGAACAACTGTCTGAAGGACTGAAATAAACAATCAAGGGTAGACAATTAATGACCAATAATTTTTGACTTCTTGGTTAAGGCATAAGTAAAATTTCATCTCTAGTTGTCTTAGAGACTATCAAAAATATTTTAAAATGTTAATGATATCTTAGCTGTGTTTTCATCTTTTAGTCTTTGGAAGAGTTACCAATGAAGAAAAACCCTATGACCACATACAATAAAAATAGAAAGCATCTTCAACAAATGGTGCTGGCATAACTGGCTATCAACGTGTAGAAGGTTGCAAATAGATCCGTATCTGTCACCATGCACAAAACTTAAGTCCAAGTGGACCTCAACATAAATCCAGCTACTCTGAACCTGCTAGAAGAGAAAGTAGGAAGTAGTCTTGAACACATTGGCATAAAAGATCACTTCCTAAATATAACACCAGTAGCACAGACACTGAGAGAAACAATCAATCAATGGGACCTCCTGAAACTGAGAGGCTTTTGTAGAGCAAAGGATACAGTCAACAAGGCAAAGCGACAGCCTTCAGAATGGGAAAAGATCTTCACCAACCCCACATCTGACAGAGGACTGATATCCAGAATATATAAGGAACTCAAGAAATTAGACATCAAAACGACCAACAGTCCAATTAAGAAATGAGCTATAGAACTAAACAGAGAATTCTCAACAGAGGAAACTCAAATGGCTGAAAGACATTTAAGGAATTGCTCAACATCCCTAATCATCAAAGAAATGCAAATCAAAACAACTCTGAGATACCACCTTAAGCCTGTCAGAATGGTTAAGATCAAAAACACTGAAGACACTTTATGCTGGAGAGGATGTGGAACTCAGGGAACTCTCCTCCACTGCTGGTGGGAATGCAAGCTTGTACAACCACTTTGGAAATCAATATGGTGCTTTCTTAGAAAATTGGGAATCAATCTCCCCCAAGATCCAGCTATACCACTCCTGGGCATATACCCAAGAAATGCTCAATCATACCACAAGAGCACTTGCTCAGCTATGTTCATATCAGCATTGTTTGTAATAGCCAAAATCTGGAAACAACCTAGATGCCCTTCAACTGAAGAATGGATAAATAAATTGTGGCACATATACACAATGGAATACTACTAAGCAGAGAAAAACAATGACATCATGAGGTTTGCAGGCAAATGGATGGATCTAGAAAAAATCATCCTGAGTGAGGTAACCCAGACTCAGAAAGACAAATATGGTATGTACTCACTCATAGGAGGATACTAGATGTGGAACAAGGATGACTGGACTGCTACTCACATCACCAGTGAGGCTACCTGGAAAACAGGACCCCAAGAAAGACATGGGGATCACCCAATGACGGACAAATGGCTGAGATCTACATGAACAGCCTGGACATGAGTGGGAGCAATGAAGGGCGAGGGTCGAGGGAAAGAGAGCAGGAGATCCCAGCCGGATCAAGAACAGAGAGGGAGAACAAGGAATAGGAAACCATGGTAAATGAAGACCACATGAGAAAAGGAAGAAACAAAGTGTTAAAGAGGCCCACAGAAATCCACAAATATACCCCCACAAAAGACTGCTGGCTATGGCCGAGAGACAGCCGGGACTGACCTACTCTGGTGATGGGATGGCAAAACACCCTAATAGTTGTGCCAGAAACCCCATCCAAGGACTGAGAAATCTGGATGCAGACGTCCACGGCTAGGCCCCAGGTGGAGCGCCGGGAGTCTAATTAGCGAGAAAGAGGAGGGTTTATATGAGCGAGAATTGTTGAAACCAAGGTTGGATAAAGCACAGGGACAAATGGCCAAACGAATGGAAACACATGAACTATGAACCAAAGGCTGAGGGGCCCCAACTGGATCAGGCCCTCTGAATAGGTGAGACAGTTGATTGGCTTGATCTGTTTGGGAGGCATCTAGGCAGTGGTACCAGGTCCTGGGCTCGTTGCATGAGATAGCTGTTTGAAACCTGGGACTTATACAGGGCCGCTTGGCTCAATCTGGGAGGAGGGGACTAGACCTGCCTGGACTGAGTCTAGCAGGTTGATCTCAGTCCTCGGGGGAGGCCTTGATCTGGAGGTGGTGGGAATGGGGGGTGGGCTGGGGAGAAGGGAAGGGGGGGCAGGAAGGGGGAGAACAAGGGAATCTGTGGCTGTTATGTAGAACTGAATAGCATTGTAAAATTTAAAAAAAAATATGTAATTCTGTCTAGAAACTCCTCTACACTACTATGTCAAGCAAAATATCTCTAAAAGTATGAAGTTTGGGGAGTATTTTCATTTTTCTGCTATTATGACTTTTTAAATATATTCCAGGAACACTGTGCTGAGCTTTTCACCTGCATTATGCCAATTATGCTCAGGACAGTTGTATAAAGAAGCTGTAGAGCCACCAGGATATAAGGTTTCTATAGACAGAGAATCTCTTCTCTCCTTACTTGTTTTCTCCCCACATAGTGCAGAACGAAGCCTAGCATTACACCACTGCTCATATTTGTGAACTAAATCAAAGGACGGTCAACCAGATGTCAAAATCACACAGCTAACAAAGGGTAACCTAGGACTTAACTCAGATGTGTCAGGTTTCAGGGACTCTGTTTCTAACCCCTAAGCTCTATTGTCTGTTCAGGCTTGAAGCTACATTTTCAGTCAGCTGTGAACAGAGAAAAGATCGGAAGTCCCAAGGACTTGGAGTGAAAACTAGCCCAGCTAGTCTTTGTAAAAAGCAAGAATATGAGTTGAGGATCCTGTTGTAAAGATGACCAGAGGCTAATTACTCTACAGATTCCCTCAAATTTGGAGACTTTAGAGATACATTGCAAAAGCTAAAAATCTGTATGTAATTCATTTAAATGGTCCTTGAAATTTAATAATCACTAGGCACTTTATGGATTCAGGAGATGGGGAAATAGCTGTAAATTACACAGAACATACTAATGGCTATAATCCTAAAATCCTGAAAGAAAATTATGGTAAGGCTTGAGAATGATTTTAAATGAGAAAACCAATGTCCAGCACAACTGCTTGACTCATACCAGATGCAATCATTTCAATTACATAATAAGCCCCTCTCTTGTCCTCCTATTTTAATACAGCAAAGATACTGAGATTTTTTTTTCAGTTCTAAGATGAGTCCTTTGCAAACCTTAATTTATTCAACCTTCTTAACCTTTGAGATATATGGTGTTGTGTTTACACACAGCCTGCTGATAATCAGTCAATCAATTATTTGAGAGGAAATGAAAGCACAAATAGCTCAGAAATTGACCAGAATCACCCAGCTCCTAAGTGCAGAGATTGGATTAAATCCAGGAAATATGGCTTTAGGTCTTTGCTCCTTATCTATATATACACTAGAAAGGGGAGTGGTGTAGTCAATCTTGTGAACATTAAAAAAGCAAACAAACAAAGGACAGCAACAGAAAACAACATAGCTCTCACCTACAATTTTATTCTGAAGCCAAATATTAGTGACCATGGCTTAGGAATGCAAATTTAGGTTACCACAAATTCCATGTTCCAACTATATAAAATTCCCATGAAATATTCTGAGTAACAGAACAAAGAAAGTTATAGACTGACACAGTTTTCAAAAACGTTGGTGGGTACTTCAAGTATGTGGGTAACAGTAAAATCAGAGAATCCTCTGCTATAAGCCTCAAATGTTATCTGATGGCATTCTTAGCTTTTGAGTTTGTGAAGCTAGAGTCTTTTTATGCATTACAAAAGTACTTACAATGTTAAGGTCATATATACATATACACATCATATATGATGTTAGGTCATATACACAGATGGACAATAAAGAAATATTCGAAGCAGTCTAACATAGCCCAAGGTAGTTAGACTCTTAACCTGAAGCATCCCAACCTCTCTACAAGCACTGAATTTCTAACTAGTCAACCAGACTTTGAAGAATGTTCAATGCAAAATGTGATCTCTTCTGGGAAATGTAATTCACCAGCCTAACTCCTGTGCCTTCTGGAAACCTCAAATAGCTCTCTATATGGCTCTACATGAAGAGTGTGTGGCAATCTTTACAATTTTGTAAATTACAAATTCTTCACATTTGTAATGTTTTGGAACTTTGTACCTCCAAATACTTTAAATATCTTTACTAGACTAAGAAGAAAGCATAAAATCAGTGGTCCAAATTTGCTCCCACCTTAATAAGCTGAAATCAAAGAGAAAATTAAATTCAAAGTAAATAGAAGAAAATCATCACAAGAAATAAATTACAGAAAAATGGTGAAGCAGATAAAAATCATGCACATATGGATTATTTGAAAATATTAATGAAATTGATAATCCCCATCACCACCTGTACTGATTGGCAAGGTTAAACAATGTGAATTACATTTTTTTCTCCATTTTTCTCATCAAAAGACAAAGCCTGTACTAGCCTCCCTTAATCGAGGCTGGCTTTGATGATTTGCTTGAGACTAATAGAATTTGGTGGATGTGGCACTTATTTACTTCCAAACTATATCAGAACAGGGAAATTAACTTCCACCTGATTTCTCTTGAGATTCCTGCCCTGGAGGAAGACAGCTGATGAGCAACCTATCAGCCCATAGTCAGCATCAACAGCCAGCCTTGTGAGGAAGCCATCTTGGATGTCCAGCCTAGAGACTGACATGACCAAACCCATCTGATAGCTAAATACAGCTGCAATGGGGATTCCAATGATTAAGTTGAACTGTTCTAAAACATCTGGGCCACAAACTAAATTGCAGCTGCTAGCATTAAGGTTAGTTTGCTAGGTGACAATAGCAATTCGAATATTTATAGAGAATTACAGGAGAAATTTAAATTTCTTTCTTTTTTCCTTTTATTTTATTTTACAATACCATTCAGTTCTACATAACAGTCACAGATTCCATTGTTCTCCCACTTCCTGCCCCCTCCCCTTCCCCCAAGACCACCCCCATTCCCACCACCTCCAGATCAAGGCCTCCCCCAAGGACTGAGATCGACCTGCTAGACTCAGTCCAGGCAGGTCCAGTCCCCTCCTCCCAGATTGAGCCAAGCGTCCCTACATAAGTTCCAGGTTTCAAACAGCTAACTCATGCAATGAGCCCAGGACCTGGTACCACTGCCTAGATGCCTCCCAAACAGATCAAGCCAATCAACTGTCTCACCTATTCAGAGGGCCTGATCCAGTTGGGGGCCCCTCAGCCTTTGGTTCATAGTTCATGTGTTTCCATTCGTTTGGCCATTTGTCCATGTGCTTTATCCAACCTTGGTTTCAACAATTCTCGATCATATAAGCCCTCCTCTTTCTCGCTAATTAGACTCCCGGCGCTCCACCCGGGGCCTAGCCGTGGATGTCTGCATCCAGATTCCTCAGTTCTTGGGTGGGGTTTCTGGCACAACTATTAGGGTGTTTGGCCATCCCATCACCAGAGTAGGTCAGTCCCGGCTGTCTCTCCGCCATTGCCAGCAGTCTTTTGTGGGGGTATATTTGTGGATTTCTGTGGGCCTCTTTAACACTTTGTTTCTTCCTTTTCTCATGTGGTCTTCATTTACCATGGTCTCCTATTTACCTTGTTCTCCCTCTCTGTTCTTGATCCAGCTGGGATCTCCCGCTCTTTTTCCCTCGACCCTCGCCCTTCATTGCTCCCACTCATGTCCAGGTTGTTCATGTAGATCTCAGCCATTTCTCCGTCATTGGGCGATCCTCGTGTCTTTCTTGGGGTCCTGCTTTCCAGGTAGCCTCACTGGTGATGTGAGTAGCAGTCCAGTCATCCTTGTTCCACATCTAGTATCCTCCTATGAGTGAGTACATACCATATTTGTCTTTCTGAGTCTGGGTTACCTCACTCAGGATGATTTTTTTCTAGATCCATCCATTTGCCTGCAAACCTCATGATGTCATTGTTTTTCTCTGCTTAGTAGTATTCCATTGTGTATGTGTGCCACAATTTATTTATCCATTCTTCAGTTGAAGGGCATCTAGGCTGTAAAACAACCTGGAAATTTAAATTTCTAATCTCAGAAAATAATGAGAGGATTTCACTATATGCATCACACATATGAAAGGGAAAATTAATCAATATAATAAACAAAATCATGCCAAAATGTTTGGCAATTAACATGGAAAAATTACTAAAATGTGCACAAGACATAAAAAATCATTTTTTTGTATTTTATTAATTAATTAATTTTTTTATGCCCTGACCACAGCCTCCAAAAGAGGGAGGCCATAAAAAAATCTTAATAGTTATAAATCTACATGATAAGTGAGATAACTCAAATCTATGCTCAAAAATCTCCTCATGAAGGAAACTGTAGTCCCAGATAGTTCAATGGCAAATTATTTCAAAGATTTAGGCAAAAATGATACCAACATTATATAAACTTGGGAAAATAGAGGTTAGGACTATCTTCCAAACTCATTATAGGAAGCAGCACAAACCTAATACTGAAGAAGATAGATAGGTAGATAGATAGATAGATAGATAGATAGATAGATAGATAGATAGAAATATAATATAATATAATATAATATAATATAATATAATATAATATAATATAATATAATATAATAATATGTGTTGTGATGTGATGTGATATGATATGATATGTTATGATAGACATAGATACAGATAGATATGTGTGTGCATAAAGCCTGGGGCTAGAAATAGTTTACTTCTTTAAAGTTGTTGGAATTAAGGACCAGTAGCTCCCCATATGACAAACTGTTGCCAATGATGTGGTTACCCTCCAGAACTTGGTGGTAATAACCTATTGTTGAAGATATCTCAAACTTGAGTCATAGAATATAGTGAAATTAAGCTGCTGGCAATTTGGAATTTTTGCCACTACTAGTTGGCTTTCATAGTACTAAAAGATGCTATATACACTACTAAAGAAGAAAAGTGGGCATCAGTCTTACCTATCAAGGAACCCTGTGAGCTTCAGTAATTACAGGCCTGGCAGGGCACACATACTGATACAATAGTGGCATGAACAACATGAGAGTAACCACCTACTTTTCACTTGGATTTAAGTTCCACTCCATAAGATGAAACTCATAGCTGACATCACTATCAAGCCAAGAATCTATGGCTAGACAGGTCATAGGCCTAAGGCAAAACCCCTACTATTACTGTTGAATGAATATAGTGCTAAACTGACTCCTAATGACTTATTGTACATAGATTAATACATCTCTCAACCCTCATCAGAGAAGTTCCTTTTCTATTTGTAGTAGAGGGTGACTATCATAGAGACCTATAACTTTTCAAGGTGCAGAGAGTAAGTGAATTTCAAATGTTCAGCTCTAAATATATCAGCTATATCACAGTCACTCCTCGAGGCTCAGGGATAATTGTGGAAGATGGGGTGAAAAGAGTGTAAGAGCCAGGGGCATTGGATGGCTACAAGGAAATTATGTCTTTTAAATACAGGAGGACTTCTGCACATGTGAACTCATAGCATTTGTGACAGCATGCACAAGACCAGTGAAAGCCAAACTAGATCAAATTCCAGCATGGAGAAGAGGGTGAACATGAAATCCCACCCCTCACTCAGGAACTATCTGCATTTACTAGCTGTTTGAAGAAGGCAGGTCCATTTTCTCTAAGAATGTAGCACTTGGTAAATCCACCACTCCAGTAGAAGGCCATACATCCAAGAATATTTGGGCATCCCAAAGTGATCATGATGGGTTCAAATTTTTAAAAATGGATGCAAAGTTGGGTAGGTAGAGAAGAGTGTATGGATCTGGAAAGCACTTGGAGAAAATGGGGTGAATATGATCAAACACATTGTATGAAATTCCAAAAGAACTAACAAAAATGCTTTTTTAAAAAGCCTGACCAACACATTACATTACAGGAAAATAAAACTTCAGACCACCAGTTTCCTGTGAAGATGGGTGCAAATATCATTAACAAAACATTGGAAAATAGTACCTAACTATCTAGATGATAGTAAAGATACTGTATCTTTACTTTATCAAAGTTTCTTTTTAATAAATATATATCCATGTGTTTTACAAAATGTTAGAGCATGGTTTTGGCAAACACTTTTTAAAATCCCTCAGGAATTTAACTTCCCAAAGATGAGATAAAATTGCCAACTTGACAACTTGATAGGACTTCAAGTGAACCTAAGTGACACCTCTCTGTGTGCCTGTGTAGGAATTTTCAGAAAGAATTAAGTGGAGGGAGAAGACCTTCCCTCAAAGTGAATGATATCTTCTGATGAATGGTCTAGATAGATAATGCAACTTTAAATGAATTTATCACAGAACATTGAGTTAGTTCAACATTTAAATGCAAATCAAGTTCATTATATAAAAATTAACTGAATTACTGTAAAGTTGACATGAGCAACTGGAATAAAAGAAACTTAAAACTATCACTTGCCAAAATATTAAACATCCAGAACTCTAATGAAAAGTGCCTATGCTGAGAACTATAAAACATTGTGAAGAGAAATTGAAAGACTTAAAGAAATGGAAATACATATTATGTTCATGTTGCAAGTCCTAATATTATTAAGATATCCATTATTCCCAAATAATCTAGAGATTCAATGAAAACACAATCAAAATGTCAGTGTTTTCAAAAGAGAAAACTAGGCTGACTTTGAGGTTTTAATGAAGAACTTAAAAGGATTTAGAATAATTAAAACAATTTTTTGAGTAGTAATGTGTATGTTCATGTCTGTGTCCATGTGTGTTCGTGTATGTGTGTGTGTATGTGTGTTTGTGTGTTTGTGTATGTATATGTGTTCGTGTGTGTGTGTGTGTGTGTGTGTGTGTGTGTGTGTGTGTGTGTGTGTACCAGAGGACAACCTCAGATGTCATTCTTTCTCAGGTACCATCCACATTGTTTTATGAGACAAAGTCTCACAGAATAGGTTCCTATCCTATACCATGACAGGCTTTAGTAATTCTTAGAGGAAAATTTGTTCCACTTTTCCCATATCTTGGTGACTATAGCATCTTTTTAACATGATGTGCATCTGTTTTTCCTGCTTAGCAGGTCTGGGGCAGGGCCTGAGATTCTAGGAGTTTGTTGTTATGTTTGGAGTTTGGGAGTTTTTTGTTTGTTTTGTGTTTGTTTGTTTCTTTGTTTTGAGGCAGGGTTTCACTATGTAACCTTGGATGGCCTGGAACCCATATGTAAACCAGACTGGTTTCAAATTTACAAAGATCCTTCTGCCTTAGTCTCCTGCACACTGGCATTAAGGACATGTGCCACCACACCTGGATCTAAGATTCTGCGTTTTTAAGAAATTCTTAGGTGATGCCAAAACTGTTTGGCAAAGCCTTAAATAAAGGGCTCCTTTATGACGTGATAGCAGGATAATGAATTATTCTCTTCTTCTCCTTGTAGGTGTGAATAAGTTAGCAAGGAATGTGGCATCAGAGAAAGTTGAGGAAAAATAAGAGAAAAGCAGCTATTGGTCTCCTCTCCATCTTCAGGCCCGCCCTTCTTACTTCTCACTTGTTATAAATGGCTCTCTTTCTGAAGCACTATACACACCAACCCCCTTGACACCTGTCTTCCAAAGATATTTCAGAGGGGACAAAAGGCAGGATTACTCATATGGTCATGATTTTCTGAGTCCCACATTGCAGGTGGAACAACTGAGGCCTGAGGGGACATCTCAGTGTACCCTTCTGAACTCTACACTAATGCAACCTAAAGCACCACCAGTGGTAAACAAGACTGCATACTACTAGAATATAGGTGTGTTGCTGGGGTTTTCTTAGTGTTTATGCATTAGAGTTAGAAGTGGTTCTTTTATCTATATAGTTCT
>NC_051068.1:81157085-81175680 GCF_004664715.2 Peromyscus leucopus
CTTACGCCCTCTGGTTAGCCTCTGACTGGCCAGAAACCCTCAAACTACTGCTTTTCTTCTCCATTCCCTCCTATCCTGCAGTGTCCAGTGGCCAGGCATTGTGCTGAGGTGCTGAAAATATGAGGATAACTGATGTGGTTGTCAATCCCCAAAAGACTACCATGGAGGGAAGATAGATGGGTACACAGAACACAATACAATGCGCCCTTTTCTATAAGGCAGAGAGAATGTACACAAAATACAGGAGTTTAAGAGTCTGTCGAAGACTCCTTGAGAGAGGAGACTGTTATGAATTTATTATAGAGATTGGGATTATTAACATTCCAGCTACAAAACACTGAATATGCACTCAAAGAAGTATTGCTCCCCACTTCCTGTCATAGGCATGATAGAAATGAAATTAAGCAAGAGATATTGGTCACATGACCACAGGAAGCACCAAACCCTTTCTCCTACTTGGCAATTGAAAGTAGATAGCAAATTTACTGAACAGACAAGTCTTGGGTCTGTTTCAGGGCAGAGCTATGCCTGAGACTTAGCCACAACAATTTTGATAGAATGTGGCTTTAAATTGGGGCACAGAGGCAGATTTCTTCCTCTTTAACCTGGATGTTTCCCTTGACCAGAAGGAAGGAAGGGTAGAGATTTTTGCCAAGTTATAGCCATTCTTTTTTCTTCAGTTTCACTCCAACAACTAGTGTGTTGATTTAGTTACAGTGGCTTGTGTTCATATTGGCTTTTTCACATATTGGCTTGTGTTCATAGTCAGCCTACAGTACTTCTTTATACCTCAAGAAGCATCCACTGTGTAGGTCTCTCTGTGTACTAGGCATCTGCCCTTGGGATGTTATCAGGATTAGTTACCACTTAGGTGTAGATGTTGAAACAAAAGAATCTGTAGAAACCAGACACCTGTCTAGATCTGGTCTCCAAGGTTGCTGATGCTGGGCAGAAGGGCAGTTGGGTACTTGGATTGTAAAGACTGTCTGGACAAAGATTTTGAGAAAGAGGAAAATATGCACTTCCAAAGTCAGTAGGTAAGAGCTCACAATATAAGTCATTATTCTCTATGTTGGGGTAGAGAAAAAAAAATCTTCTCTACTGATTATCCATTTTTACCAAGTAGAAAAGTAGTATGTTTTGCTACAAAGTTCTTCATGGTTTTAACATAATAAAGAGGATATGATGTCTACTGGGTGGACTGTGTGAGAGCTCTGGAAAACTGCTCCTAGTTTAAGTAATAGCCTTATTATAAAGATCTCTACCCCATGTTAGAGTCTAGTAACATCTTGCTGAACTCTCAAGTGGGAGGAAATAATACTCCACTATCATTTGGATTCATTTCCCCCACTTATTTCATTTTCTTTTTCTCTTCCTTATTGTCCCTTTCATGAATTTTTTCTTACAAAAGGCAAACAAAACTTTTAAAGAAGTATTCCCAACAAATGAGTGTAAATGTTATTAAAACCTTTCCAGCCCCTAGTATATTTCACTCCTGGGACCTCTCCCGAGCTCAGGGCCACTCTCGACAATGACTTGGTCTTCACTCAGCACTCACTGAAGCTCTGGCACTAAACCATTCAAGAAATTCTATCATATTGACTCCTTAGGACAACCATGAGGGCAGTATTAATAGCCCTGTTCAGAGATGAGGGAACTGGAAGTTTGATAGCTTAAGGAAGTTGTTCAAGGCTGTAATTATGATAAGTGCAGTGCTGAGACTTAAACTAAACCTGATCTAAAGTTTTGTTTATCTAAACATGATCTGTATGCTTTGAACTCAGTGAGTCATCTTCACCAAGTTACACTGCTCACATCTGGTTTTTCCATGCCTAGAAGCAACTGCAGGTCACTGATATCTTGCAGTCTGACTCTGCTTGAGCCTACCTGCAGAGCAACAAGTCCACCAAAGCTCTGTGCTTTGCTGAAGTGGACATCAGGCTGACATGCAGGCCCAAGTCTTAATGTATCTGTGGAGCATAACAAGAGATATGCTCTCCCATCAAGGTCTGCCTGTCTTGAGTTGATATGTGCTAGCCTGTCCATAAATAGATCTGTCCAGACTAAATGGATCTCAATGTAATGACACAAGTGTTATGAATGAGGAATTTTCAGTATAAGAAAATTGTGCAGTTTTGTAAGTATACTTTTCTCTTACAGACCCATATGTGCACCTTTTAATAAACTTGTTGTAAGTTTATTAAAAGGTGCACATACAAGCCAATCCTTTTTTGTTTTCTAAATTATTTCTTTTACCTTTTGAGATTATAATTACATCATTTCCCTCCCACAAGCCCTCCTTTATACACCTCATAGTTCTTTTTCAAATTCATGGACTCTTTTGTGTAGCATGAATCTTAAAAGTTCTTATTAATAAAATCAAACCCAAGGCCAGTTATTGGGATCAATGCTGGTAGATCAGAGAGACAGAACAAGCCACAGCTACCTCACCTCGCCAGATCCTCAGCTGGTCTTGTTTCCTCACACTGGAGGCTTCTGAGTCCTCATCTAAAATGGGTCTCAGCTGAATTACTGCTCAAAAGCCTGAATGCTTAACCAGCCGAATGTTTAACCAGCCCAATGTTTTTGTTTCTGGTCCTTCTGCCTTATATACCTTTCTACTTTCTACCACCACTCCTTGGGATTAAAGGCTTGCTTTCTGGGATTAAAGGCGTGAGTCACCATGCTTGGCTGTATCCTTGAACACATGGATTTCTGCCTCTGGAATGCTAGGATTAAAGGCATGTGCTACCACTGCTATCCTTTATGTTTAATATTGTGGCTGCTCTGTCTCTGACCCCAGATAAGTTTATTAGCATGCACAATATTTGGGGGAATACAATACCACACTTTTGTCATTAGTTATTGTCACACCACACACACATTGCTGTATACATAATTACAGCCTATTCCGTCTATATAATGTTACTTACATGTATGCTTTTGGAACTGACCATTTAGTATTCGATAACCAATTGGTGTGCTCTTCTCTAGAGAAGATTATTTCTTCCATCTTCTGCATCCTTTAGTTGCCCATAGTCTGGGTTTTGAGGCCTTGTGGGCTTCCCCCAGTCCACATTAGAATGTCTATTGTTGTTGTCTTTGTTCAACTCATGTTTAGGTAGTCATGTAGGTGAGACTTTATGTGTGTAGCTTCCAGCATTCCTGGGAGACACAACAAACTATCTGGTCTTCTTGCTCTTACAGTCTTTCTGCCCCTGCTCTGTAATGATCCCGAGCCTTAATTATGGGAGCTATAGTCATTGGAACTGGGCTCCAGAACTCCTCATTTTGATGGGTTGTGGTTTTCTGTAATAGCTTTTGTCTGTTGAAAACAGAAATTTCATTGATGTGGACTGAGGACTACACTTACCTGTAAGTGTAAGGATAAACATTTAGAATGTAGTTAGCCACTTATGCTGGCTTAATAAAGTGGTAGTTATAGATTCTCCTCCAGGATCTGCAACTTCACTAGTCCTGGGTAGTTGGTTAGGTTTCTGGTATTTCTTCTTGTTGGGTAGGTCTTAAATACAATTATAGACCTGTTAGTAACCCCCCAAGTTGTGCTATTACTAAATCTTTTGGGTTATCACACCATGCTGGCTGCTGTGGTTCACAGACATCACACGTCTGTGTAGGACTGTTGGTTGCTTCCCTCCTTTGGTTGCTTACATAGCACCTAAATTATTGTCATTTACTCTCAAATGTTCTGACCATAGATTTCTTGCATTCCTTACTGCCTTGTTTTTTGTTTTGTTTGAGAAATACTTGTTAATATCTCATAAATGGTCTACGTAAAAGCAAAGCTCCTCACTGAAGTTACATATTGGCCTCTGAAACTGAGCTGTATACAGAGCTCAAGAACTGGTGGTGGGTTTTTTTTTTTTTTTTGAAGTTTCTAACCACAGCCACCTCTAAACTTGATCTCACTGAGGGCAAGAGTAGATGGTGTTGCAATTACAGATCAAAAGAAAGAGTTCAGACTAGGAACCTACAAGGCAGTCCACCAGTCCAAGCTCTTTGCTTGGAGTAATTAAATGGTGTTTAGCTCTGGCTCCTGCACTGGGTCCTGGGATGTGGCCTCAGATTATTGTGGTTTAGTCTTGAAAGTTTCCTGGAAATTGACGTCACAAGCTTTCTTCATAAAAAAGAACCCTATGAAAATGCTGTGAGTCATGGGGGTGGGGTGGGGGTGGAAGTGGCAGATTTTAACTGTTAGGTAGGTGTCAGTTCCTCTGAATGTGAGATAGAAGGGTGGGAGGCTCAACAATTGGCCAATAATGGTGAAGAAAAGGTAGAAGAAATTTGTCTGGGCTTATAAGAAAGTAGGGCCATTATAGCATTTTGCAAAAATAGTGGCCATATTCACCAACTGGGCAGATTTTAACCTTCAGTTTGACATGAATCTGAGCAAACAGAAAACCAGAAAGGGAAGAAACAGATACCCTTTGTTTTCTGTGAAGGTCAGAGTCAGTGCTGACACACCCAGGTTTGTGGGCATCTTGGTCGTTAATGCTCTGTGGAAAGGAGTTTACATGAGTGAAAAAGCTGTGACGGACTCAAGGATGCTGGGATTTATGTGACTCCAGGAGGCAAATGACTTGATTACCTCCTGTTAGTTGATGAAGAACTTATTTTCCTGTGTTTAAAGCATCATTTATTAACAACAACAACAAAATCCCAAGGCACCCGACTCTGTAGTATCTTGTTTATTCTACTATATCAGAATACAGAGCTAATAAATAAGGTCAAAAGCTATTTGTTTGTTTAACAATCTTCTTAATTTGTAGTGTAATTATCTACTGTGCCAGGTGCCAGTGATTCAAAGATGAATGAGGTATGCCTACTTTCAAAAGTTTACATACTAGTGAAGGAAGAGATGCTTGTAATAGAGATTTTGGTATAAGGGAAGAAATTCACAGATAGTGCAGGCACTCCTTATAGGAGTGAGGACTAGTTATAAAAAAGTAGACATCATCAGAGAAGGCTTCATAGAAAAATTATATAAGCTGAATGAAAGAATGGTCAGTAAGTGATCAGAATAAATGTTGAGAAGGACAGAAAGGGACATATTTTAGCAAAGAATCACATGAGCAAAAGAGAGAAAGGGGATTTTAGAACAAGTATTCAAGGCTGATTGCCACATTTTTACATAAATAGGTAGATTTAAGATTTGGAGTCATGGACAGTAACAAGCTAGGATGGACCTTTTTACCTATGCATACCTGCGTAAATACATGGCCTCAGTGAAGACAGTAACATCTCACATTCTCAAAAAACCTTTCACTGTCTTTTGTAATCTTTTTCATACATCCTTCCAGCACTCATCTCTTGACCTGTGTCAGGCTTATCTCCATGTGATCTCTGGTCTTATTTTCTGTTTCTATAGTATTTTTTTTTCATTTTTGAAGTGTTATATACCTGGAATCATGCAGTATGCACTTTTATAGCTATCTTTTGTTACTGATCACACTTATTCTTTTACATTTTAATTAACTGTTTGAAAGTTGCATACATCATGTTTCCATTATGTTCACAGCCTCTCCCACCTCTTCACTGATTCACTCCCCTTTCCTACTACTTTTCATCCTTTTATTTAAAAAAAAATTCAATACCAGTTTGTACTTCCCAAATGTTTCTTGGATATGAGGTCTTCCACTGGAGACTGGTTGGCTTAGCAGAGCCTATACTCTTAACTGTTACAGCAGCTAACAATTGCCAATATTGCCACTGCTTGGGGTGGAATAGTGCACCCATCTCCCCTCTCTATGTTGAGATTTGGTTCTGGATTAGGCTTGTATAGGTTTTGTATATCCTGTCAAAATTAGTGTGGACTCATATTGCAGTGGCCCAGCTGTGTCTAGAAGATAATGATTCCTTGTAGTCATCCACCACCTCAGACTCTTCCTTCTCTATCCCCTCTCTTCTGAGAAGATCTGTGAGCCCGAGAAGGGAGGTGCTTCTGTCTTTAGGGCGGAATATTCTTTAATTTCTTAGTATTTGTACCTTGGCAAGTTGTGGGTCACTGTGTTAATTACTATCTACTGCAAACAGAAACTTCTCAGACACAGTTTGAGAGATGCACTGATTTATGGTCATAATGATAAGTCATTAGGAGTCAGTTTGATACTATGTGTTTTTATTAGAATAATAGTAAATTCCTCCCTGGGTCTCTGAACTGTATAGAAATAGATTCTTGCCGGGCGGTGGTGGCGCACACCTTTAATCCCAGCATGCAGGAGGCAGAGCCAGGCGGATCTCTGTGAGTTCGAGGCCAGCCTGGGCTACCAAGTGAGTTCCAGGAAAGGCGCAAAGCTACACAGAGAAACCCTGTCTCAAAAAAACCAACCAAAAAAAAAAAAAGAAATAGATTCTTAGCCTGGTGATGGTGCCAGTTATGGGTTTTATCTTGTGGAACATGATTTACATTCAACAAGGAAGTGGCTGTTTACTCATTGGATGCATATGTCACTCTCGTGCTATTGCATGGACATGTCTTTTGGAGCCAATCATTCTTTAGCTCACAGGGTTCAGAGCTGTGTATGAATAATGACTACTTTTCTCCTCCAGTGGCTTTCCTAGAAACTTCCAGCACTATGAAAATTAATGAGTAGAGGTGACACTTTGAAGTTCATACCTGCTTGATTTTCACTATGTTCTGTGACTCAAGTATGTGGTCTTACTGCCACGTCCTGGGTGTAACTAAGAACAACAGCAATAGACAATAATATTTGAGGTCTATGTGACATCATTGACCAACAATTCCAAAAGAAGTAACTCATACCTGGTACTTGGCTTTTTGTTAGTCTCTGGTGTCTAGTAGGGCATCATTGGCTCTGTCACAAGCTAATTAACTCCCTTTTAACTTTCTCTCTCTCTCTCTCTAAAAAAAGTCTTTAGTGTTACTTATTCCTCTCCATACTCCCACATTATGTACCCTCCATTTCAATTCTGTAACATATCATAATGCTGAGAAATATTCCACTATCTAGTTGTATCATAGTTCATTTGTGCAATAACATGTCAATGGGTGTTTGTTTCCAGTTTGGGACTATTAAAAACTAAGCTGTTATAAACATTCTTGTAAAATTCTTTGTATGAGAATATATTTTCATTTTTCTTGAGAAAATGCCTAGAAGCAGAATGAATTGCTAGGTTATAAATGTTTAACATTTTACATAACCAACAATATGTTTTTCAATATGAACATACCATGGTACATCCTCACTAATAGTATATGAGAACTTTGGTCCTGATTAGTTTTTAAAAATATATTTTAGACTAATAGTATATGAGAACTTTTGGTCTGCTTAGTTTTTAAAAATATATTTTAGACTTATTAGGAGGTGCATAGTATATTATTATTTTAATTTTCATTTCCCTGCTGAAAAGGGAAATAAATAATTGATTTCATTTGACACCCACATAATTTTTAGTATAAAGAAATGTACTTGATATCTGCCCATTTTTAAAATTGGGTTGTTTGTTTTTTTACTATTGAGTTTTAAAAGTACTTTATACACTCTGAGGAAAAACGTTTACTGTCTTTTTTCAATACAAGGTTTCACTGTATATCTAGACCAGTGGGTTCTCAACCTGAGACCATTGGAAAGCACAGATATTTACATTACAGTTTAAAACAGTGGCAAAATTACAGTTATGAAGTAGCAACAAAAATAATTTTATGGTTGGGTGTCACCATGATATGAGGAACTGTATTAAAGGGTCACAGCATTAGGAAGGTTGAGAACCACTGTTCTACACTGGCACTGAACTGCTGATGTGAAGAGATATTCCTGCCTCAGCTTTCCACATGTTTAATAGTAGGGACTACAGGGGTCCTCAACTTGGACAAAAATTTATCTCTTGTGACTTGTTAATGTTCTCTCCCTATGTGTTACCGGTCTTTTGTTTCTCCCAACAGATTCTTTTGAAGAGGTCTAACATCAGTTTTTTTGGACTATACTTTGGTGTTTTATCTGAGAACTATTTTACTAATCACAGCAGCAAATGTTATCTCTTAGTTGTTTCTGGAGTTTTATACTTTTAGGCTTTTGAATCCAGATACAGGATTAATTTATAAATATTTTTAATATAGTAAGAACTATATAGCCAAGTTCTTTTTTATGAATATTGATACTTAATTGCTCACATGTTGTTTGTTGAAAAGAATATCCTTCATTCTCTACCGTATTGACTTTACATAATAGTGGTAAACCAGTTTGCCACAAATACTTTAATTCTACTCAGTTTCATTAATTTGCTTAACAACATTATATCATTTTTAATGTTGTAGCTTAATATAAATCAATGTAACTGGATAGCATTTGGCCTCTAATAGACTTTGTTTTTGTATCAAATTCATTTAAGTATTCTAAGAATTTTAAATTCCCAAAGATTTTTAGAATTTATTTGTTAATATCTACAAATGAAACTGCCAGACCATGGATTAAGCTTATAATGAATATATATATATATATATATATATATATGTAAAATATATGAAGAACTGAAATTTTAACAATATTGTTAAAATAGATCCATGAACATAGCATAACTTTCCATTTCTCAAATATTTTTTTTCAAATTCAGAAATACCTTTTTAGAGTTTCCATTATACAAGTCTTTTATAACATTTGTTAGATTTATCCCTGTCTTTCTTAGTTGATACTGTTGTTTATAATAACCTCAAAGGTTTATTTTTTACTACTGCTAGCATATAAAGTTACTAATATTTTTTCATTATTTTTTCCTTTTAGTGAGAATAGATTCTTTTCTCATACCATGTATCCTATATAGTTTCCTTTCCCTCTAGCCCTCCCAGTCCCTCCTTACCTCCCTTCCCCTTCAGATCCACTCCCTTTCTGTCTCTTACTAGAAAAGAATAGGTTTCTAACTGATAACAACCAAACATGACAAAATAAAATATAATAAAACGAAGCAAAAGCTATCATTTCAAAGTTGGATATGGCAACTCAATAGGAGGAAGAGTTCTGAGGACAGGCACAAGAATTAGAGACCCACTTGTTCTCACAGTCAGGAGTTCCATAAAAATACTAAGCTAATAGCTATAATACACACACACGCACACACACACACACACACACACACACACACACACACACACGCATGCACGCACGCACGCACACACGCACGCACACACGCACACACGCACACATGCACACATGCACGCACACGAAGGATCTGGTACAGACCCATTTGCTTACTGCTTCAGACTTTGTGAGCTCATTTGTATGTACTTTGCTTAGTTGATTCAGAGGGACTTGTTTGCCTGGGGTCCTCCATTCCCTCTGGCTCTTACAATCTTTCTGCCTCCTTTTCCACAGGATTCCTGAGCTGTGAGGGGAGGGATTTGATGGAAACTTCCCATTTAGACTCTCCCTTCAACTAATGTCTGCCTGTGGGTCTCCATCTGTTCCCATCTACTCTTGGAGGAAGCCTCTCTGATGATGATTGGACAAAGGCACTGATCTATGAGTGTAGCAGAATATCATTAGGAGTCATATATATATACATACGTACATACATGTGTATATATACATATATATTAGACTATTAGTATTTGGTTTTACCCTAGGTCTCTGGGCTATCTAGTCTCTGATTCTTGGTTGCCCAAGCAGTATCAGGTATGGGTTTCTTCTTGTGTAGTGGGCCTTAAATCAAATCTGGTGTTTCTTGACCACTCCCACAAGTTCTGTGCCCACCATTGCCATAGTATATTTGGCAGGCAGGACAGATTGTAGGTCAGAGGTTTTGTGGCGGGGGTGGTGTTCACATTTACCTTTCAATAGCCTGCAGAGTACCTTCTGCACTAAAGAGACTAGAATGTAGTGGTGAAGGCTCCATGTGGGCACTAGCACAACTTCATGTTTGATGAATTGTGTGGGTGTTATCTCAGCAATGGGGCGTCATTGTCAGTTTGCAGAGAGCAACCTTTTGCCTTAGCAAGAGCCTGGGTTGTTTAGGGATTTCCATAGGACCTTCTTGGCCAACAACTCAACTGAATGCAACCAAGTCCTGCCACTGGATGTGTAGCCAAGAGCCAAGAGCCTAGAGCTGGCTAGTTGAGACTCTGTATTCCCCATTACCAGGAGCCCTCAATGGGCTCACTTTCATACATTCCAAATAGTTTCCACTGCACTAGGTTTCCATACCACTCCCTTAAAATTTTCTGGTTTCAGCCTTTTTTTCTTCACTCTCTTCCTCCACCCTATCTCCTATGAAATCTTATCCTTCCTGTCCTCTCCCCACCCACCCTCAGTCTGTCAGTAAAATCTATTCTATTTACCCCTCTCAGGGAGATCCATATGTCTCCCCACCAGAACCCTCCTCTTTAACTAATCTCTCTGTGTCTATGAACTGTAGCTTAGTTATCATTTACTTAACGGTTAATAGCCACTTATAACTGAATATAGATCATATTTATCTTTCTGGGTCTGGGTTACCTCATTCAAGATCAGTTTTTCTAGTTCCATCCATTTGCCTATAAATTTTTTTTTTTTTTTTTTTTTTTTTTTTTTTTTTTTTGGTTTTTCGAGACAGGGTTTCTCTGTGTAGCTTTGCGCCTTTCCTGGAGCTCACTTGGTAGCCCAGGCTGGCCTCGAACTCACAAAGATCCGCCTGGCTCTGCCTCCCGAGTGCTGGGTGCCTATAAATTTTATGATGTTGTTTTTTAACAGATGAGTAGTAATCCATTCATTGTACAAATGTACATTTGTTATTTGTACATAGGAGGGCTACTGATTTCTTTTGAGTTACTCTTCTATCCAGCTACTTTGCTGAAAGTGTTTATGAGCTGTAGAAATTCCCTGGTGGAATTTTTAGAGCCACTTATATATACTATCATATCATCTGCAAATAACGATACTTTGACTTCTTCCTTTCCAATTTGTACCCTCGATCTCCTTCAGTTGTCGTATTACTCTAGCTGGAACTTCAAATACTGTACTGAACAGATATGGAGAGAGTTGACAACCTTCCTTGTTCCTAGTTTAGTGGAATTGAGTTTCTCTCCATTGAAATTGATGTTGGCTATGGGATTATTTTAAATTGTCTTTATTATGTTTAGGTGTGTCCCTTGTATCCCTAATCTCTCTAGTATTTTTATTATGAAGGGGTATTGGATTTTGTCAAAGGCCTTTTGTGTGTCTAATGTGATGATTATGTGTTTTTTCTTTTAGTTTGTTTATATGGTACTGATTTTCATATATTGAAGCACCTCTGCATTTCTGGGATGAAGCCTACTTGGTCATGGTGGATGATCTTTTGATGTGTTCTTGGATTTGGTTTGCAAACATTTTATTGCCTATTTTTTTGTTTGTTTGTTTTTTGGTTTTTCGAGACAGGTTTTTTTCTGTGTAGTTTTGGTGTCTGTCCTGGATCTTGCTCTGTAGACCAGGCTGGCCTTGAACTTACAGAGATCCCCCTGGCTCTTCCTCCTGAGTGCTGTGATTAAAGGCATATGCAACTGCTGCCCGGCTTATTGTGTATTTTTGCATCTATGTTCATAATGGAAATTGGTCTGTAATTCTTTCTTTGTTGAGTCTTTATGTGTTTTGAATATCAGGGTAACTGTGGCCTCATAAAATGAATTGGGCAATGTTCCTTTTGTTTCTATCTTGTGGAATAATTTGACAAGTATTAGCATTAACTCTTCTTTGAAAGTCTGGTAGAATTCTGTGCTAAAACTATCTGGCAGTGTGCTTTTTTGGATAGGAGACTTTTAATGACTGCTTCTATTTCATTAGTGGTTAATGGTCTGTTTAAATTGTTCATCTGGTCTTGATTTAACTTTAGTAAGTAGAATCTATCAAGAGAATTATCTTTTGTTAAAAAAAAATATTTCCCAGTTTGGTGGAGTACAGGTTTTTAAAATATGTCCTTATAATTTTCTGGATTTCCTTGGTGTCTGTTGTTATGCCTCCCCTTTTGTTTCTGATGTTAATTTGGATTCTCTCTCTCTCTCTCTCTCTCTCTCTCTCTCTCTCTCTCTCTCTCTCTCTCTCTCTGTCTTAGTTTGGATAAGGGCTTGTCTATCTTGTTGATTTTCCAAGGAATCAATTCTTTGCTTCATTGACCCTTTGTATTGTTCTGTTTGTTTCTATTTTATTGATTTCAGCCTTCAGTTTAATTATTTGTCTACTCCTCTTGGAGAAGCTTAGTTCATTTTATTCTAGAGCTTTCAGATGTGCTGTTAAGTTGCTAGTATGAGATCAACTCAACTGTTATTTTAATATAAGCCTTTAGTGAAATGAACTTCCCTCTTAGTGCCACTTCCATTGTGTCCCATATGCTTGTGTATGCTGTGTATTCATTTTGATTTAATTCTGAAAGTTTTTAATTTCTTTCTTTCTTTATGTTTTGACCCATTTTTCACTCAGTAAAGAGTTGTTCAGTTTCCATGAGTTTATGATGTCCAGTTTTAATTCACGATAGTCTGATGGGATTCAGGGAGTTATTTCAATTTTTGTGTATCTGTTAAGACTTGCTTTATATCTGTGTATGTAGTCAATTGTGGAGAAAGTTCCACGAGGTGCATAGAGGAAGTTGTATTCTGTGTTTAGTTGAAATGTTCTGTAAATATCTGCTAGGTCAATTTGTATTTAGTCCCACTATTTCTCTGTTTAGTTTTTCTTTGGATGACCTGTCCATTGATGAGAATCGGATATTGAAGTCTCCCAATATCAGTATATGAGGGTCAATATGTGTGTGATTTAAGCTGTAGTAGTGTTTCTTTGACAAGCTTGATTGCCCTAGGGTTTGGAGCATAGATGTTATTGAAATGTCTTGGTGAATTTTTTCTTTGATGAATATTTAGTGTTCCTTCTTATCTCTTTTGATTAGTTTTGGTTTAAAGTCTATTTTGTTAGATATTAAAATGGCTACACCAGCTTGCTACATAGGCCCAGTAGCTTAGAATATCTTTTTCCAACCCTTTATCCTGAGGTAATCTCTTGATCTTGATCTTCTTGATCTTGAGGTGTGTTTCTTGAATGCCTCAGAAGGATGGATCCTGTTTTAACATCATTCTATTAGTCTGTGTCTTTTTATTGGGGAATTGAGGCCTTTGTACTGAGAGATATCAATGACCAATAATTGTTGATTCTTATTATTTTGTTGTTGGTAGTGCTAGTGGAGGTGTGTGTGTATGTGTGTGTGTGTGTGTGTGTGTGTGTGTGTGTGTGTGTGTGTGTATGCATGTGCACACAAGTGTGCTTCTCTTCTTTTGATTTTGCTGTGCTTTCATGTTTCATATTTCCAGTGTTTTCCTGGGTGTAGTTAACATCCTTAGGTTTGAGTTTTCCTTCTAGCACCCTCTGTAAGGCTGGATTTGTAGATAAATACTATTTAAATTTGACTTTATCATGGAACACTTATTTTTCTTCATATGTTGTGATGCAAAGTTTTGCTGATTATAGTAGTCTAGGTTGGCATCTGTAGTCTCTTAGAGTCTGCAGCACATCTGTCCAGGCTCTTCTAGCTTTTAGAGTCTCCATTGAGAAATCAACTGTAACTCTAAGAGGTCTGCCTTTATATGTTACTTGACCTTTTCCCATTGCAGCTTTTAATGTTCTTTCTTTGTTCTGTATATTTAGTGTTTTGATATTATGTGGCAAGGGGACTTTCTTTTCTGGAGCAATCTATTTGGTGTTCTGTATGCTTCCTGTGTCTTTATAGGCATCTCCTTCTTTAGGTTAGAAAAATTTTCTTCTATGATTTTTCTGAAAATATTTTCTGGGCCTTTGAGTTGAGTTTCTTCTCCTTCCTCTATACCTATTATTCTTGGGTTTAGTCTTTTCATAGTGTCCCAGATTTCTTGGATGTTTTGTGTCAGGAGTTTTTTAGATTTAGCATTTTATTTGACAGATGTATCCATTTCTTCTTTCGTATCTTCAATGCCTGAGATTCTCTCTTCAATCTCTTACATTATGTTGTTGAAACTTGTCTCTGTAGTTCCTGTTCAAATTCCTAAATTTTTCGTTTCCAGAATTCACTCAGTTTGAGTGTTCTTTATTGATTCTATTTCCAATTTTAGGTCTTTAGTGGTTTACTCATATCCTTCCACTGTTTGTGTATTCCTGGATTTCTTTAAGGGATTTATTCATTTCCTCTTTAAGGACCTTTATCATATTCATAAAAGCTGTTTTAAGGTCTTTTTCTTGTGTGTCAGCTATGTTGGAATATTTAGGTCCTACTGTGTTAATATAGCTGGACTCTAGTGGAGACATACTGCTCTGGCTGTTGCTGATTGTGTTTTTAAGCTGGCATCTGTGGTGGTATTATGTTCACCAAAATATTGTGTACTCTAATAAATTTATCTGGGGTCAGAGAACAGACAGCCACTAGATACAAAGGCTAGAAAATGGTGGCACTCACACCTTTAATCCTAGCATTCCAGAGATAGAAATCCCTCTGGATCTCTGTGAGTTCAAGGCCACATTGGAAATAGCCAAGCATGGTGACACACGCCTTTAATCCCAGAAAGCCAGCCTTTAATCCCAGGGAGTGGTGGTAGAAAGCAGGAAGATATATAAGGCGTGAGGGCAAGAAACTAGAAGCATTTGGCTGGTTAAGCATGTGGCTGGTTAAGCTTCAGGCTTTCGAGCAGCACAATTCAGCTGAGACCCATTCCGGATGAGGACTCAGAGGCCTCCAGTCTGAGGAGACAAGACCAGCTGAGGATCCAGCAAGGTGAGATAGCTGTGGCTTGTTCTGTCTCTCTGATCTACCAGCATTGACCCCAATAACTGGCCTCGGGTTTGATTTTATTAATAAGAGCTTTTAAGATTCCTGCTACAGGCATCTAGGTATCTGAATTTGGAATGATTATAAGTCTAGGTGCTGATTTCTAGATTTGCCATTGTTGGGTGGGTGTTTTGTTCTTTAGCTTCTGTTTCCTCTCTGCATTTCCAGAGTGTGTAATGGCTATGTATTGCCTAATTTCCTGGTCTTCTTAGTTGGTGTATTCACAGCAAATATCTTCTGGTGTTGGAGGCTGGGACACTGGGATGAGTTGAGGGAATGAAGGTTGGAGGAGAATGTCATTGTGATCTGTTGGGGATGGGGTCAGAGATGAAAGGGAGACCATAGCAGGATTCCAGCTGTAGAGCTGGGATGAGACTGGGATGTTCAATCTCAGGAGCAGTAGAAGAGGTGTGTGCCTTCAGCCTACTTACTGTCCTGGGAGGAGCAACCTTTGGTCAGCAGTGGGTAACTCCTTAGGTTGGGGTCTGAGACAAAGCAGCAAGTAGGAAGAGGCAGGTGAGAAGGGGAAGGAAGATCTAGCTATTGTAAATAGGGCAGGAATGAAATCCAACTCCTTGGCATATGCCCCCATACCTGCTGTCCTACTCCAGATATTTTTTGTATTTTTTAAGCTCTAACTATAAACCCTGGGTTGGCCTGGAACATGTGACAATCCTTCCACCTCTGTCCTCATGTGTTGTTTGCAAGCAAATGTTGGGATTACAGCATGTGCCACCTCTGTTCCTCATCCCACCTTTTCCTTCTGTATTTACTTCCCTTTCTCCTTCCCAGCTGAACTGTCAATTTATAACTATTTATTTAAGATATTATTTCTATGCATTCTCTGGCAATTTTTGTGGATGTAAATAATGTATTTTGACCATATCCACCTCCAATGTCCTTCTAACCACCGCCAAAACCTCCAAAACATTTCACTCCCAACTTTGTGTCCTTATTTTTTTTTATAAACCTGAGTTCAATCAATGCTGCCCATGGGTGCATTGGTGTGGGGCATCTATTAGATCATTGGCAACTGACCAGTCACCATACTTCCAAAAAAAAAAATAAAGAAAGAAAGAAAAAGAAAAACCAGATAACAAAACAAAACAAAACCTTTGATTCTCCCTGTCTACTTCCCAGCACTCAGCAAGTGCTGGGAGCTCCTGGGCCTTATGAGCTGTCCTGAGTTCATGCTGCCATTTTATGGAGGGCTCCAATGCATGTAACCACAGTTGCTGTGAGTTAATGATACTATACTTCCAATACAAGAATTTTCATTTGTTTTCCTTCCCAGACTCAATGTTACTGTTATTACAAACTTCCCTTTTACGTTTATTTTTAATCTCATAAATAATGTGGTTCACAGTTCAGTGTTTATTTAATATATTTAAATAATGTGAAGTTAACATTTCATTATTGTGACAAAAAAATCCTTAGGAAACCAACTTAAAAGAGGAAAAATTCACTTTTAATCATAGTTTCAAAGGATGCAATGTGTGATCACTGGTCCCACTATTTTGGGTGTGTTCTGAGGCTCAAACATTGTGGTGATAGCACAGAGCAGAGCAAAACTATTCTTCTCATATGGTTGAGAAAGAAAGAGGGAGATGGAGAAAGATGAGCAACAGAGGGAGAGAGGAGAGATATAGAAGGATACACCCTGCAATGGTATGCCCCCAGTGGCCTAAATCTTTCAAACAGGCTGCACCTCTAAAGAACCTATCACCTTTAGATAGCACAAGAATCTACCACCTTTTGATAGTACTGTCAGTCAGGGACCAAATTTTTATTTAACACATGGGGTTTTAGCAGCCATTTAAGATCCAAATCACAACTAACAAGAAAACATGGTCTACTTATCTATGCAGTAGTCTTGGTCTTGCCTAAGCTCTAACAATTTGCCTGGAGAATTTCCCTGAATATTTCTTGTAGTGTGGATCTGTGGAAGAGAAATTCCCTTAGTTTTTGTACATGTTATAGTTCCATCTTATGAATATTATGAACAAATCTTATACGTATATTATATTTTTTTCTTAGTTTTTCCAAATATATTTTTATTGATTATAAAATCCAGAGGTAATTTTTTTGGTGTATTTTATTATTTTAAACATGTAACTTCAGTCTCTCCTAGATTGACTGTTTTCTGATATGTCCATTCTTATCTTTATATTTAGCTATTTTGTGCCTAACATGTTTTGTTTCCTTTGCCTATTTAAATTTTGTTTTTATTATTGATTGGGTAATTTATTATAGTTTTACTGTAAGTATAAATTTCTTATTTTTGAGCCGGGCGGTGGTGGCGCATGCCTTTAATCCCAGCACTCGGGAGGCAGAGCCAGGCGGATCTCTGTGAGTTCGAGGCCAGCCTGGGCTACCAAGTGAGCTCCAGGAAAGGCGCAAAGCTACGCAGGGAAACCCTGTCTCGAAAAACCAAAAAAAAAAAAAAAAAAAATTCTTATTTTTGGATTTCATTGATCTTCTTTGTCATGTGAGCAAATTATTTTAATCTTGTTCAGAATTTCTTACAGGTATTAATTCTTCAAGTATTTTTTTTCCTTTCCTTTGGGGACTCCCATTACATGTCAAATATGATACTCAACATTATTTCCTTTAGAGATGCTCTATTCATTTAAATATTTGTTTGTCCTTTTTTGGTATTTTTTCTTACTACCTTAAAGTTCACCAATTTTTTCCTTATTTACTAGCTGCCATGAATACATCCCAGTATATTTGTATCTCAGCCATTGCAGTTTTAACTTAGCAGCCTAAGCCTAAGCCTCCCCAGCACTTGGATTATAGGCATTTGCCATCATATTCATATCTTGAAATGAAAGATTACACTAGTTTATTTAGATAGGCATTGTCTAGACATAATTCTCTCTTTGTCTCTGTCTCTCTGTCTCTGTTTCTCCCTCCCTCCCTCTCTCCCTCCCTCTCTCTCTCTCTCCCTCCCTCCCTCATCTGTTTCTCTTCCTTTTCATGCTCTCTGTGTGTATCTTCCTGTCTAAGTGAATGAGTCAGAGTGATAGAGCTGGACACCTTATTTACCCCTCTGGTGCTTACCCACACATAGATGCATATACTATGTAATACATCATAAAATTCACACAGCAGTATCTTTTCTAAAAAAGAAATGATAGCCTCATTTAAAAGACTGTGCTCATATTGTGGTCTCTTTTAACTTCCTCATTATATATTTTTGTGTTTCATTTCTGCTAAAGATCAGCATCTATTGGAAGATGTCTAATACTTAGCCATGGCCATATCTAGAAGAGAAATATCATAGATAATTGTGCATAAAAGGACAAATGAGGAATATGTGTATTCCCTTCCACTTTTATCTGGAGAGGTTTATAGACCATTCAATAACAACTGATGAAAAATGAAGCCACAGATTTGAAGGAGAGTGGGGAGGGGTATATAGGAAGGTTTGGAGGAATGAAAGGGAAGGAAGAGATGTTGTAATTAAACCATGGTCACAAAAATAAACAACAACAACAAATTTGGTTTGTAATGAATCTTAAGACAGTTAAGAAACTGGATGATCAAGTCACTGGCTTTCTGTCCTGCACATTGATCAGCCAGTCTTGATCTCAAAGGCTGTTTCTTGAGTAGCCAGACATTAGTCACTAACGTCACACAGGACCAAAAGCACTGGCTTTGTCTGTGTCCCTGTGGCTCATCTTCTTGTTAGAAGAGCTCTATTGTTGGGTCATGGTGTCATGCAACACCAAACATTGTTCACTGAATTGGAGTAACATTCAACGTTCAAGATGATGGTTTTTCAATCTGGGCTTCAATTTTCAAAGTATGAAAGCAGATATTTGGG
>NC_051068.1:81176180-81234585 GCF_004664715.2 Peromyscus leucopus
AGTTGTAAAACTGTGCACTGGGAAAAATATAGCGTGCTGAATAAGAGGTGCTGGTAAAGTTAGATAATTACTAACAAAAAATTAAATTAGATCTGTGTCTTTTACCCTGCATAAAAGTCAGCTCAAAGTCGATCAAATACCTTAATTTAAAACTTAAAATACTGAAATGACTAGGGAAAACACTTCAAAATATCAGTATAAGCAAAACTTTTGGAACAGAAGCCCAATAGAACAGAAAATATACCCAGGAATTGAAAATGTAATTATAGAATATTAAAATGTTTCTACATAGCAAAGAGCCTATCAGAAAGTGAACAGATAGCCTATAGAATATGAGAATACCTTTACCAGCTATATGTCAGACAGAAGTTTGATATCTATAAATATAAAGGACTGCCAAAATTAAGCACCAAAACCTTCAAAACTGCTTGTTGATAAATAGGCCAATGGTCTTAAGAGACAGTTCTCCAAAGGAGAGATACAGATGGCCAACAAATATTTTAAGAGTTTAACATCCTTCACCAGCAAGGAAATGCAATTTAAAACTATTTTGAAATCCTGGTCCTCTGGTTTTTACAACCTTTCAATCCCCTTGTCCATGCTCTCTGATCCTTAGGTATGTGAGATTTATCCATTGATGATAGAAACCCCCTGGTCAGATGTTTTACATTTTGACCTGTGTGGCTTTCTACAATGGTCTCTGTTTGCTGCAAAGAGAAGCTTCTTTGCACTTACTGTGGTGGTATTGTGTTCCCCAAAATATTGTGCACCCTAATAAACTTATCTGGGGTCAGAGACAGAACAGTCACATTATTAAACATAGAGGATAGGCAGTGGTAGCACATGCCTTTAATCCTAGCATTCCAGAGGCAGAAATCCTTGTGTTCAAGGATATAGCCGAACATGGTAACTCACGCCTTTAATCCCAGAAAGCAAGCCTTTAATCCCAGGGAGTGGTGGTAGAAAGCAAAAAGGTATATAAGGCGTGAGGACCAGAAACTAGAAGCATTTGGCTGGTTAAGCTTTCGGACTTCTAGCAACACAGTTCAGCCAAGAGCCATTTGGATATGAGGACACAGAGGCTTCCAGTCTGAGGAAACAAGACCAGCTGAGAAGTTGGCCAGGTGAGGTTAGCTGTTGCTTGTTCTGCTTCTCTGATCTTCCAGCTTCACCCCAATACCTGGTCCAGGTTTGATCTTATTAATAAGAACTTGTTAAGATTCCTGCTACAACTTACCTGTGGATATAAGGATCAGTGTTTAGAATACAATAGGAGTGATAATATTTTGATAACATGGAAGAAGTAGATTCTCTCCTAACATTCGTGACTTCACTAGCTCCTGGTAGTTGGCTAGCTTTCCAGGACTAGGCATGATATCCCTCCTGTTGAACAGGACTTTAGTCCAATTAGATAGCTGCCTGTTACCACCAATGTATGAGTGTCACTATTGTACCTTTAGGAGTGTCTTGTCATGATGGTCATTGTTTTTTATATACGCACAGCTGTGTAGGACTATTGGCTGTGTCCCTCCCTTAGCAGACTGCATAGCATCTTCTATGTACTTTCATAGTACTATGAAAGCTGGTCTCCGAAGGCAGACGCTTTCAGGTCAAATCCAGCTTAAATCTACCCAGTCCTCTGTCTGAAATACATCATGACTTCAACAATATGGTCTTAACTTGAACTTCTAGGAGGCAACTGTGCTGGCTAGCTTTATGTCACCTTGACGCAAGTTAGAGTTAGTTGGGAAAAGGGAATCCCAAATGAAAAAAAAAAAATGACCAAACAAAATTGGCCTATGGACAAGGCTGTGGTGTAATTTCTTGACTGATAATTGATATGAACCCAGATCACTCTGGGTGGGGCCACTTCTGGGCTGGTGGTCCTGAGTGCTATAAGAAAACTAGCTATATGAGCAAGCCAGGAAGCAGTACTCTACAATGGCCTCTGTACCAATTCCTGCCTTCATGCTCCTGCCCTGCTTGAGTTCCTGCCCTGATTTCCCTCATCAATGGAGTATGACCTGGGAGTTGTAAACTGAAATAATTTATTTCCTCCCTAAGTTCCTTTTGGTAATGGTTTTTATCACAGAAATAAAGCCTAACTGAGATAGAAATTTGGTATCAAGTCATGAGATAGTTTTATGTCAGACCTGACCGTGTACTTTTGGGAAGATAGTGGTGGCATTTGAACTTTGGAATGGAAATGCCATTGAGTGATCAGTACTCAGTTGATTATTCTGTGAGAGTTTGGAAGATAAGACCATTGATAGTGATGCAGAAGATAGAGGACTGGACTTTGAAGTTTAGAGGGAAGTTCTTAGAGTACCTTAAAGACCTTACTGGGGCCATTTCGTTATTTGAAACAAGAATCTATGGTGTCTGGTCAGCTGGAGCTGAAGAATCAGCAGTAATTAATGAGAGACTAGTGCCGGTGAAGTAAGATATTTGCCTTCCTGGGACAACTGATATTGTTAGCTGGAGCTGAGATATTAGAATTAATTGAGAACAGCACCATTGAGGATTATAAATATGGGACTACTTCCTCAGGGTCAGGACACAAAAACTGTGGTCCAGAGGAGGCCTGCTGTGAGATGTCATTCTGTATGCTGTGAATATGTGTTGCTCTGATTGGTTGACAAATGAAACACTGACATCCAGTAGCCAGGCAGGAAGTATAGGTGGGGCAAGCAGACAAGGAGAATTCTGGGAAGAGGAAGGGCTGAGTCAGGAGTCACCAGCCAGACACAGAGGAAGCAAGATGACAAGACAGAATTGAGAAAAGGTACCAAGCCATGTGGCTAAACATAAATAAGAATTATGGGTTAATTTAAGTGCAAGGGCTAGTCAGAAATAAGCCTGAGTTAATGGCCAAGCAGTTATAAATAATATTAAGCCTCTGTGTGATTATTTTTTATAAAAGACTGTGGGACTGTTGTTGAGAGATTTGTCCCAACCTTGGGCCACGTGAGACATAGGAAATCTTCCAACTACAGAGGCCAAGGCAATTGAACTTCATAATGTAGGTGGAGTTACCAAAGTGATATTATTTTTAAAGGCATGAAGGCGCTCATGGTAGCATCTGAGGCTTGGCAATGTGTGGCAGAAGGGGAGTCCCAGAAGTGAGGACAACAAAGTACATTGATGAAGTTTCAGCCTCAAACACAATAGAAGCTTCAGGACTGAAGGGGTTGTAGATAAATTTGAGGGTTGGCACCATGGTTTGAAAAAGGGTGAGGGCAGCATGGGAGGAGTTGGAGGGAGAAGAGGGAAGAAGAAGTGACATAATTATATTTTAAGTTTTTTAAACCACAAACTATAAAACAAAATTTTAATGAAACAGGGACCACAAATGCTGCTTTTTTTTTAGTGGCCTCCCCATAGTACTGGTATCTCCAAAACTGCTATGGTCCTCTGCTGCAAATGGGTTGCACTTTCACTAGCCTCTGCTGGCTTCTCTTCATGGTGCTAAGCCTCAAGTTCTCTGCAAGGCCCCTTCAATTCTGGGACTTCAACAGCTACCTAGGCTGCACCTTCACTAATGGCCTCCCTGGCCTCTCATAGTGCCAAGCCTCAGCTCCTCTCCATGACCCCTCCAGTCTTTCAGAACCAGTACCACCTGGGTGACCTTTAAACTACCAAGTTCGGTTGCTAACAGGAAGTACAACTTCTGGAACACAGCTTCTATGTATGACTTCTATGTACTGAGGAAACACTTCCCAGAAGACTTTGCCTCAATAATGCTGGTCTCTTTTTCTTTTCAAGGTCAAATTTTATTATTTTTCTTTCTTAAGAAATCCCAACACAATTCTTCACAGACTTGGAAAGAACAATACTTAACTTATATGGAAAAAAAAACTAGGATAGCTAAAAGAATCCTGTACAATAAAGCAATTTCTGGAAGCACCACAATCCCTGACCTCAAGCTCTACTATAAATCTATAGTAATAAAAACAGCTTGGTACTGGCATAAAAACTGACATGTGGACCAATGGAATCGAATTGAAGAACCTGACATTAATCCTCATGCCTATGAACATACGATTTTTCAACAAAGAAGCCAAAACTGTACCATGGAAAAAAGAAAGCATCTTCAACAAATGGTACTCGCATAACTGGATGTCAACATGCAGAAGACTGCAAATAGATCCATATCTGTCACCATGCACAAAAAGGGGATAAAAGACCTCAACATAAATCCAGCTGCACTGAACTTGATAGAAGAGAAAGTAGGAAGTAGTCTTGAACACATCAGCACAGGAGACCACTTCCTAAATATAACACCAGTAGCATAGACACTGAGAGCAACATTAGTAAATGGGACCTCCTGAATCTGAGAAGCTTTTGTAGAGCAAAGGACACGGTCAATAAGACCAAATGACAGCCTACAGAATGGGAAAAGATCTTCACCAACCCCATATCTGACAGAGGACTGATCTCAAAATATATAAAGAACTTAAAAAGCTAGACATCAAAATACTGAACAATCCAGTTAAAAAATGGGCTACAGAGCTTAACAGAGAATTCTCAACAGAAGAATCTCAAATGGCTGAAAGACATTTAAGGAATTGCTCAACATCCTTAGTCATCAGGGAAATACAAATCAAAACAACTCTGAGATGCCATCTTACACCTGTCAGAATGCCTAAGATCAAAAACACTGAAGACAGCTTATGTTGGAGAGGATGTGGAGAAAGGAGAACACTCCTCCACTGTTTGTGGCAGCACAAACTTGTACAGTCACTCTGGAAATCAGTATGGCAGTTTCTCAGAAAATTGGGAATAAGTCTTCTTCAAGACCCAGCCATACCACTCTTGGACATATACCCAAGGAATGCTCAATCTTACCACAAGGACACATGCTCAACTATGTTCATATCAGCATTATTTGTAATAGCCAGAATCTGGAAACAACCTAGATGCCCCTCAACTGAAGAATGGATAAAGAAAATGTGGCACATATACACAACGGAGTACTTCTCAGCAGTAAAGAACAATGATATGAAATTTGCAGGCAAATGGATGGAACTAGAAAATATCCTGAGTGAGGTAACCCAGACTCAGAAGGACAAACATAGTATGTACTCACTCATAAGTGGATACTAGATGTGAGAGAACAGATGGCCAGACTGCAACTTACAGCTCCAGAGAGGCTAACAGGGAAAGACAATAGGAGGGACACATGGATGACCCAGTGAAGGAGAAGTGGATGAGATCTACATGAGCAGATTGGGTTGGGGGAGTGGCAGAGGGCAAGGAGTGGGGGATGAGAACATAGGGAAATAGGAGGGTCGAGCTGGAACAGAGACAGAGTGGGAGGACAGGGAGGAAGATACCATGATAGATGAGGACATCATGGGAATAGGAAGAGGCAGGGTGCCCGGGAGGCTCTTGAGAATCCACAAGGATGATCCCACCTTGGACTCCTGGCAGTGGTTCAGAGGGTGCCTGGTCTGGTCTACTCTGGTGACAGGTCTAGTGAATACCGTAACTGTCATCATAGAGCCTTTGTCCAGTGACTGATGGAGGCAGATGCGGAGATCCCTGGACAGGTGCCAGGCTGAGCTCCGGGAATCCAATTGATAAGAGAGAAGAGGGATTCTGCAGGCAGGGGACGTCAAGATCATGATGGGGAGATGTGCAGAGATGACCGCCACACTGGAGGAGGCCTATGGACTGTAGACTAGTGGCTGTGGAGTCTCCATGGGACTGGACTAGGCCCTCTAGAAACGGAAGATAGTTGATTGGCTCGAACTATTTGTGAGGCACCTAGGCAGGGTGATCGGGTCCCGTCCCTGGTGCATGGGCAGGTTTGGAAATCTGGGGCCTGTGGTATGATACCTTGTGCAGCCTTGGAGCAGTGGGAAGGGGCTTGGACCTGCCTAGGCTTAGTGTGCCGGGCTCTGCTGACTCCCTATGGGAGACCTTGATTTGGGGTGGCTTGGAAGAGAGGGCTGGGGAGGTGGGAGGAGGTAGGAGGGAGGATGTGGGATCTGTGAGTGGTATGTAGAGTGAGTAGAAATTTCTTAATAAAGAAAAATGAAGAAAAAAATTTTTATTCATTTGACATACCAACCATAGATCCCCCTCTCTTCCCTCCACCCACCTATCTCCAGCCTTCCTCCCCCCAACTCACCCACCAATTCCCTCCTCCAAAAAGGTAGGGCACCCCATGGAAAGTCAGCAAAGCCTGGTACATTCAGTTGAGGCAGGTCCAAGCCTCTCTCCCTACATCAAGGCTGTACAAGGTGTCCAACTATAGGTAATGGGCACCACAAAGCCAGCTCATGCACTGAGGATGGATAATGATCCTACTGCCAGGGAGCCCCTTAAGGAGTCCAAGCTACACACAACTGTCTTGATTATGCATAGGGCCTAGTCCAGTCCCATGGGGGCTCCACAGCTGTTTATCTAAAGTTGATGAGATGCTAGTCTCTTCTTAATCACAACTGATTCTTCAGCCCCAGCTGACCAATATCCATTATATCAGCAAAGCAAAAGTTTCAGATTAGCGATTCTGGTATCTTATTAATCACAGCCAATTCTTCAGTGTCAGATAACCAGAACCACAGATTTCCAACTCAAATTGCCTAGTTGAGTCTTTGTTTCTCTTTGGAACTTTGAAAGCCAGGCCTCCATCTCCTGTACTGCTCTCAACATTCTATCTTCCAAGCTCCTATAGAGTAACTCACTGAGCTCTGACCATTCAATGTCTTTCCTGGCCCAAAGATCCAAATCTTCCCCAAAACATGTCAGGTCTGTCAAAGCAATAGCCCACTATCCTGTTACCAACTTGTCTTAGTTAGGGTTTCTATTGCTGTGATGAAACACCATGACCAAAAAACAACATGGGGAGGAAAGAATTTACTTTGCTCACAGTTCCTTATGAGAGTTCATCATCAAAACCAGTGAGGGCAGGAACTCACGCAGGTGGAAACTTGGAGGCAGGAACTGGTGCAGAGGCCATGGAGGGGTGCTGCTTACTGGCTTGCTCACATGGCTTGCTCAGCCTGCTTTCTTATAGAACCCAGGACCACCTACCCAGGGGTGTCACCACTCACAATAGGCTGGGCCCTCCTCCATCAATCACTAATTAAGAAAATGCCCTATACACTTGTGCACAGTGTATAGGGTACTTATTTATTTACTCATTTATTTATTATGTATTTATTTTACATTTCTACCACGAGCTCCCCTCCCTCCTCTCTTCCCACCTCCTTCCCTCCCCTCCCCTCCAACACTACCCCTCAATCCACCCTTCCTCCACATTCACTCAGAAAGGGGTGGGCCTCCCATGAGCATCAGCAAAGCATGGCATATCAAACCGCCATAAGACCAAGAATCTCCCCCTGTATTCAGGCTGGGCAAAGCAATCCAGCATGAGGAATATATTCCCAAGAGCCAGAGACAGTCCTGGTCCCATTGCCAGGAGTCCCCCAAATAGACCAAGCTACACAATTGTCATATATATGCAGAGGGCTAGGTTAGTTCCATGCAGGATCCCTGGTAGTTGTTTCAGACTCTGTGAGTTCCCATGAGCCAGGCTAGCCATCTCTGTGAGTTTTCTTCTGATATCTTTGACCCCTCTGGCTCCTAGGATCCCTCTTCTCTCTCCTCAGCAATACTCCCCAGCTCGGCCCAGTGTTTGGCTATGGGTCTCTGAATCTGCCCCCATCAGTCATTGGATGAAGGCTCTTGGATAACAACTGGGGTAGTCACCAATCCGATCACAGGGGATGACCAGTTCAGGCTATGCATCCACTGCTGCCAGGAGTCTTAGCTGGGGCAATCTTTGTAGACTCATGGAAGTTTCCCTTGTATCAGGCTTCTGCCCAGCTCTATAAAGGCCCCCTTTCCAGGCATCTTTATCAGTACTCTCCCCCTCCATCCAGCCCAATCCCTCAAGTTCCCATGCCCACCTTCCCCTAGTCCAACCAGATGTACGCTATTTCCCTTTCCCTGGGAGATCCACACATCCTCCGCTTTGGCTCTCCTTGTTACCTAGCCTCTCTGGGTCTGTGAATTATAGTATTGTTATCTTTTACTTCACAATTAGTATTGTTATCTTTTACTTCACAATTATTATCTACTTATGAGTGAGTACATACCATGTTTGTCTTTCTGGGTCTGGGTTACCTCATTCAAAATATTTTTTTTTCTAATTCTATCTGTTTGCATTCAAATTTCCTGATGTTGTTTTTTGCAGCTGAGTAACATTCCATTGTGTAAATTACCACATTTTCTTTATCCATTCTTTGGTTGAGGGACATCTAGGTTGTTTCCAGGTTCTGGCTATTACAAATAAAGCTGCTATGAACATAATTGAGTAAGTGTCCTTGTGGTATGATTGAGCATTCTTTGTGTACATATGCCCAAGAGTGGTATCACTGTATATTGAGGTAGATTTATTCCCAATTTTCTGATAAACCACCATATTGATTTCCAAAGTGGTTGTACAAATTTGCACTCCCACCAGCAATGGAGGGGAGTTCCCCCTTGTTCGGTATCCTCTCCAGCATAAACTGCCATTTGTGTTTTTGATCTTAGCCATTCTGACAGGTGTGAAATGGAATCTCAGAGTCATTTTGATTTCCATTTCTCTGATGGTTAAGGATGGTGAACATTTCTTTAAGTGTTTCTCTGCCACTCAAGATTCTATTGAGATTTCTCTGTTTAGGTCAGTACCCCAATATTTAGTTGGGTTATTTGACTTTTTTATGTCTAGTTTCTTGAGTTCTTTATAAATTTTAGAGATCAGCATTCTGTTGGATGTGGGATTGGTGAAGATCTTTTCCCATTCCATAGGCTGCAGTTTAGTCCTATTGACAGTGTCTTTTGCCTTACAGAAGCTTTTCAGTTTCATGAGGACCCATTTATTAATTGTCAGTCTTAATGTCTATGCTACTAGTGTTCTATTTCAGAAGTAGTCTCCTATGCCAATGAATGATCTGTTCCCCACTTTCTCTTCTATTAGGTTCAGTGTAGCTGGATTTATGTTGAGGTCTTTGGTCTACTTGAACTTGAGTTTTGTGCAGGTTGAGTGTACAGCCCAATCTTCTAGGGGCATTTTCTTCATTGGGTTACCCTCCTCTAAGATGACTTTAGCTTGTGCCAAGTTGACATAAAACTACCCAGCACAGTCACTTAGTATCCTTGAGTCTTGGTGACTTTCTGTGTCCTATGGGAATTATTTCTGCTTCTTAGCCAAAGGAAAAGAGTAGAAAAGTTTTATGAAATTCTAGTATGGTTGAGAGTGGTGGTGCACAGCTTTAATCCCAGCACTCGGGAGACAGAGGCTGGAGGATCTCTGTGAGCTCGAGGCCAGCCTGGTACATAGGATGAGTTTCAGGATAGCCAGGGCTGTTATACAGAGAAGCCCTGTCTCTAAAAACCAAAAAATTATGATATGATGTTAATTACTATTCTCAGTATAGTTCTTAGACAACACTTAGCCAATATTCCTGGTTTATCTCACATTCCAAGTCTAAGACCTAACAGGTGAGGGACTGACCCTAGATCTCAGCTGTGTAGAAATCAAGCAGGTATCATAATCCTTCACTCATGTTCTTTAGGAAGACAGGCAGAGCCCAGAATGTACATAAAGTGGTCCCTTTGTCCCACAGACTGTTTTTATTTCTACAGGATAATGTGACTCTCTCTTAAGCTTCCATCTTCTTTGAGCTCAAATACGTGAGAATAGTAAAGAGCCACCAACCCTGAAAACAATATAGCCCAGACTATTGGTGAAATTAAGACCACTCCACATAGTTAAAAGGGAGGTTTATTTAGTGGTGTAACTTACAAATGAAGTGATAGGTAGGTTGCAGGGTCTAGGAAAGGCGTGGTTCAGTCCGGCAGTGTTCTCTGGAGAACTCTGCTCGGTCTACCTCCAGCATCCAGGGTCCGGGAAACAAGAGAGATGGCACATCTGGATCTTGGGTCTTTGGGGTCCTCTCTTGGCCCCACCTTGTAGGCGTGACAGTTACCAAAGCCTCAATGGGGGTTGGAACTTCCAGATCAAAGCTGGAATGGCTACCCACTACGTCTCCCCCTTTTGTCTAAATAAGAAGGTTCTAACCTAATACAAGACTATATACAAAGGAATGGTTATCAAATATTGTCCAGGAGTAATGAGGGATAATGACCTAGTTAAGGAAAAAGAAGAGTGATAGGACTCTCAAACAGACAATCCCTGTGATGGCAGCCATGGCTATGATATGTCTTTCCTGCCCCACCCAGTGCAACCTTGACTATACATATAAACCTCAGTTTATCCATCACCAAAGGACTACACAGGACTGGAACTAAAGTCAAGAACTTATAGAGCATCAGGCAGCAACCCATCTCTTGTCATGAAAAAGAATCTGTCTATGGTTGACAATGGGCTCCCTTTGTAGGTCACTTCGTGACAGGCCATAAAGTCTTTTGTCAATTATTACTCTCATTTTGAGAGTAAACTTGATATAGACATTCTAGAAGCTTGCAAGTTTACAGTCTTGATTGCATATACCTTGGCTATTAGGAAGAGTGCTACAATAAACACGTGTGTGCAAGTGTCTTTGTTGCCTTTAGATATATACTCAGAAATGAGATGATTGGATCACATATATGGTAGTTCCTTTTTCAGCTCTTTAAAGAACTTCCACATTATATATTTTACATGGTGGCTATGCTCATTTACATTTTCACCAACAGTTGATGAGTTTCCCTTTATCTGCATCCTCTTAAGAATTTATTTTTTGTTTTTGTTTGTTCTAAACTTAATCATTCTGGCTGCATTAAAATGATGCCAAACCATGGTTTTAATTTTCATTTCCTTGATTTGTGATGCTGAACATTGTTTTATATACTTTTCTATTTATATGTTTTCTGTTTACAAATAGCTTTATAGCTTATTTGACACCTTTCAAATATCTTAAGTTTGTTGTTTTGTTTTGCTTTGGATTTTTTTTACTTGCCTTTTGAGGCAGGCTCTTGCTATGTGCCCTGGATCATACTGCACTTTCTATATAAAACAGATTGACCTCAAACTTTTGGCAATCCTATTACCTGTGCCTCCAGAATTATGAAGTTAAAATCATGTGCCACCATGCCTAGCTTTGTTTTTGGTGTTTTCCTTTATTTCCATTATGTATTTTAGATAATTTGCTCTGCAGAATTTTTTATTTATTTATTTGTTTGTTTGTTTATGTATTCATTTATTTATCTGTTTATTTTATTCTGCTCTCATACAATGCATCCCAACCAAAGTTTCCTCTCCCTCCACTCCTCCCAGTTCTTTTCTCCACCTTCCCTCTTTCCCAGACCCACTCCTCCTCTGTTTCCCTTCAGAAAAGAGCAGACCTCCCAGGGATATCAACTGAACACTACATAACAAGTTACAATAAGTGTAGGCAAAAACTCTCATATCAGGGCTCAGTGAGGCAACCTAGTAGGAGGAAAGGGTCCTAACAGCAGCCAAGAGTCAGAGATACTCCAACTCCCACTGTTAGGTGTCATACAAAAACACCAAGCTAAGAACCATTTTATATATATATATATGGAGGACCTAGCACAGACCCATGTGGGCTCCATGATTGTTACTTCAGTCTCTGTGAGCCCCTATGAGCCCTGCTTAGTTGATTCTGTGGGCTGTATTCTAGTATCCTCAACCCCTTAGCTCTTACAACTCTTCCTCCTCCTCTTCTTGTGGGTTTCCCAACCTCTGAAGGGAGGAAAGGCCCAGTGGAGATCTCCAATTTGGGTTCTCTTCCCACCTAATGTTTGACTGTACGTCTCTGCATCTGTTCTCTTTAGCTTTCCAGGAAAGCCGGTGATGATTGGGCTAGGCACTGATCTATGAGTATAGCAAAAGATCATTAGGAATCATTTTATTGAATTTTTTCTATCCTAAAATCTCTGGGTTATCCAGCCTCTGGTTCCTGTTTATCCAGGTAGTGTCAAGCATGGGCTCCCTTTTGGGGCATGGTGGTAACCCAGACCCAGAAAGACAAGCATGATATGTGCTTACTTCTAAGTGGATATTAGCTGTTAAGTAAATAATAATCATGCTACAATCCACAGACCCAGAAAGTCTAAGTGAAAAGGAGGGCTGGGGGGGGGGGATTAATGGACCTCCCTGGGAAGGGAAAATAGAATAGACTTATTGGGTGGAAGAGGCATCAGGTGGGGGCAGAAGGATGGAGGGGAGGCGAGTATGGGAAGAGATGGATGGAATTAGAGGATATTTTGGGAGAAATGTGGAAATCTAGTGCAGCAGAACACCCAAGATCCTATAAGGGTGACTGTAGTGAGGACTCCTAGTTATGGAGAATACGGAGCCTGAACTGGCTGTCTTTTGTAACCAGGAAACTTCCAGCTGTGGGACTGGGACACCAACCTAGCCACAAAACCTTCAACCTACAGTCTATCCAGTCTGCAATGTGTGCTGGGGCAATGAAGGTGCAGAACTTGTGGGCGTGGCCAACCAGTGACTGGTTTAATTTGAGATAGAAGTGTCTTATTTTTATCCAACACTTGTTTTCTGTTTTTGTTGTCTGTGCTTTTAGGGTTTCATCTTAAATAATCAGTGCCTGTGCTAATGTCTTCAAGTGTTTCTCCAGTATTTTCTTCTTTCTAGTGGTTTCACAGTTTTCTTGCAACTAGGTTCTTTTTTTTTTTTTTTATCAAACTGAGCTGATTCTTAATAGGGTGAGAAATGTCGAGTTTTGCTTTTTTGCATGTGAATACCCAATTTTCCCAGCACCACTTATTGAAGAGTTTATCTTTCTCCACTCAAGTAAAAAGCCTATCAGCAGATGAACTTGTTGTAAAAAAATGGTATACTTCAAATAAAATAGAGTTCAGCCATAAAAGTAATGAAATCCCATTATTTGTAGCAACATGGATGGAATTGGAGGACAATATACTAAATGAAATAAATAGGCACAGAAGGATAAGTGCTCCATATTATTACTCATATGGAGATGCTAAAAATGCTGATAACATAGAGGACTGTAGAGTAGTGATAATTACAGTCTAGGAAGAATGGGAGGATATATTAATGCCTTTTCTGTTGCTGTGACTTATTTTGACTTACAGTTCCAGAAGGATAGTGTCCATCATGGCTGGGAAGCACAGCAGCAAGCGGCGGGCACGGCAGCAGGAACAGGAAGCTGAGAGCGTGTATTTTCAAACACAACCACAAAGCAGAAGGAGCAAACTGAAAGTAGTGGGAGGATTTTAATATCAAATCCTACCCCCCAGTGACGTACTTCCTGCAGCAAGGCTGCACTACCTAAACCTCCCCAAACGCTGCCACCAACCTGGGACCAAGTGTTTAAATGCCCAGTATTCTCATCAAAACACTATAGAGGGACTATGAGATTGTATAGTGAATACCAAAATACAATTTTAAACAAGGAGGAAGTTATAGGATTCCATATAATGATGGGGCAACTTTAACTGGCAACAACATATATTTATAAATAACTAGAGTGCAGGAGTTTGTAGGCTTCCAATATGGATACATGATGGATGTTTAAGGAGATGGAAGATAGGCAAAGTAATTGCTCTGATTTGATCATTGTCCATTGTATATAAGTTAATTACAACATTAATGTGTGTATAATTAATTAATAATACATTAATTATGTATTAATTGAAAGCAATTGTTTTTAAATTACAGAATGGGTAGCTGTGATTTACTTGATCTACAGAAGCTTGTAATCTGAACAGCAGCTCTCTCTAAACACTCTCTTGTTCTCCTCCTATCCAGTTCAAATCATTTGTCCTCAAGCCCATTGGGTTTAAATTAAGTCAAATATCTTCCCTGGGCTTTTATAGATTTTTATAGCAAAGATGTAAGGGAGGCTATAAAGAAAGAAAAGCTCTAGCAAAAATAAACATATGTGCATGCCTTTATGGGAGCTGAGTATTTATGCAAATGAAGTTTAAAAAAAAAAACTTCCTGATTTTTACTGGCCTGGGCATATTTCCCCAGCTCTAAAGCTAGAAATCCATTTGGTCTAGGTCAGTGGTTCTCAACCTTCCTAATACTGTGAGCCTTTAATACAGTTCTTCATGTTGAAGTGACCTCCAACCATTATCTTCATTGCTACTTCATAGCTGTAATTTTGCTGCTGTTATGGATCATATTGCAAATAATTTTTGGAGGTAGAGGTTTTTAAAGGGGCCTTGACCAACAGGTTGAGAACCAGTGGTCTAGGCAGTCATATTTCTTGGTTCTTTGCAATATTTTAGCATTTATTTCCAGTTGTGGGGCCAGGAATGTGGTGTCTCTGATCCTATAGACTACACAAATGGAGAAAGAGTTCCACACTTCATGTTTCATTTTACAGTTTTAATAGAAATAGGAAGCCAATTTTAAGCAAATTATCTTCCCTTCCATATATGAGAAGTCAAGAGCTGTGGTTTCCTACAGAAGGAATACTAAGGAAGTATTTCCCCCAGATGACAGTGGTTTACTGACCACAAAAACCTTGAGGCTTTGTGAGCTGATTCCAGGCTGGGACCTTGTAGGAGAAGCACTGTAGACTGGTAAGTAATGTCTGATTATACTATCTCCCCAGTGACTATAACAAATATGGTCCCAGAGGCAGTTGTAGCACAAAGGGAAGTTGCTTATGTGCTGTTGGCCAAGAAAAGCCACTGAGTTGGTAATGTGGCATTTGAGATAAAAATATGTACTCAGAAGTGCTGGATCCCTGCTATTTCTCAATAATTATGTGAGAAAGTCTACCTGATCCTCCAAGAGGTTATCTCCATATCTATGAAAAACACAGACGAGGTTAACCATACAGTTTTCCTAGATCTTAACAACTTTGAACAGTTATCACTTTATAATACCAAAGGTGAACTGCTACTGAATGATGGTTTTTTCATAGGGTTTGTATGGAAGGGTTTGTCTAGAAGAATTACTAAAGCTCTTCATCCACTGGACTCTATTTGTGTCTTAGTTACTTTTCTAATGCTGTAATAAAATACCATAACCAAGACAACTTAAAAAAGAAAGTGTTTCATTTGGGAGTTCATGGTTTCAGAGGGTTGGAGTCCATGAAAATCATAACAGGGAGAATGGCAGCAGGCAGGCAGACATGGTGCTGGTAAAGTAGCTGAGAGAGCTAACTGGGAATGGCATGAGCTTTTGGAACCTCAAATCTTACCCCAAGTGACACACCTCCTCTAACAGGGCTATACTATACCTCCTAATCCTTCCCAAACAGTTCCACCAACTAGTGGCCAAACATTCAAATACATGAACCTTTGGGGCCATTCTTATTCAAACTGCCACAACTTGTGAACCAGCAAACATGCTGTACATGTCTTCATTCAGGATAGATTTGGTGTTTCTTTTTTCACAAATAAGAAAGGCTGGTTCATGAGTTTAGTAACTTATCCAATTCTCAGTGCTAAAAAGTGGCAGAGCTTGAATTAAAAACTTACCTTTGATGAAAAAAAATCACTCTTAAATCTAGTCATCTATCACAACCCCAAATAGAATAATGACAACTTGTCACAGTTGAGCCACCTTCAGATAATTGAAAAGTGACAACTTTTACTTCTACTTGAGACACATTATAATATCAACACTATTCTCCTAAATTTTGGTGATATTCAAGAAGGTAATTTTGTCTACAAGAAGCAAAGTGTACATCTGTTTTCATGTAGTACAAATGTGCTGTTACCCAACTCAGATCTTGACTAACCTCCATGAATAGTGAACATAATCTCTTAGCTCAACTGCTGAAGAAGGGAAAAGGCAAACCCAAATACTCCTATTCCCGAACTGGAGATGTGTAATTTTTCAGAAATGACAAGGAGACAAACAATATCTGAGTGTACAATGCTGCCATAAGCTCTTCTACTCTGAAGCTGACTCAGAACTGAAAACTTTGAGCTAAGCTGATTTTTGAACTAAGAACAAACACATATCCAGCACATCCCATGTTGTCACTACTGGAAGTGTGCACATTGGGAAGGAAGAGTCTCACTGAAGGCCTGGCCACAGGGGGTGGCATCAAATAAATACAATTTCTTAACTTTTGATTGGGTTTACTACTTCAGTAACAGAGGAGTTATTTATCTGGGTCTACAGATTGCAGTTTAGTTATCATTTATTAATGTCTAATATCCACTTATAAGCAAATATATACCATATTTATCTTTCTGTGTTTGGGTGACTGGAGATACTGATGCAGTTCTTTGATTGAACTTCATTTCTACAAATCTTCATTTTCCTATTTCTAAATCCTAGAGTACAAAGGATTATATTTTTCAATCTCTATCATATTGGTTTTATTTAAAATTAATCAACAGTAAATATTATACAATTAGAAGTGTATAATTAGAGCCGGGCATTGGTGGCACACGTCTTTAATCCCAGCACTCGGGAGGCAGAGCCAGGCGGATCTCTGTGAGTTCGAGGCCAGCCTAGGCTACCAAGTGAGCTCCAGGAAAGGCGCAAAGCTACAAAGAGAAACCCTGTCTCGAAAAACCAAAAAAAAAGTGTATAATTAATCACAAAATTTTCATTTTCTTACTATGATACCTAAATGCTTTCAAAAAACCTTAATTGTAAACAATGGGATGTTCAGATGTGATATAATTGTTCAACTACAAAAAATATTATCACAGGATGCACTTGCTATGTATGCTTCAAATGATAGTAGTTTCCACAAATAATATTGTAAATGTTTTTAATACTGTATGATTTAATGAGAGATTGTCCTAAAAATTCTGGGTTTTTCAGTGATAATCTTGAGACCTGCCAAAAGGGCTTTTCAGATACATATGTATGTTTATACTTGACCCTAACTCCACAAAATTTGCCTCCGCTTCTTTTCATTTTTTTCTTTTATTGGAAATATATTCTTTTCTTATACACTGTATCCTGATTATAGTTTCCCCTCCCTCTATTCCTCCTAGTTCTTCCCCAACTTTCCCTCTTCTCCCCTCTGGAGGCACTCACTTTCTGTCTCTCAATAGAAAAGAACAGATATCTTCCAAGAGGTAACAATCAAACATGACAAAATAAAATATAATAAAATGAAGCAAAAAAAAATCATCATATCTAAATTAGACACAGCAACCCAGCAGGAGAAAAAGAGTCCAACAGCAGGCACCAGAGTCAGAGACCCACTCATTTTCACAGTCTGGAGTCCAGTAAAATTACTAAACTAATAGCTATAACATACACAAAGAGGACCTGATGTAGAACCATGTATGCCCTGTGCTTGCTACTTTGGACTCTGTGAGCTCATGTGCACCTTGCTTAGTTGATTCAGAGGGCCTTGGTCTCCTGGTGTCCTCCATCCCCTCTGGCTCTTACAATCTTTCTGCCCCCTTCTCCACAGGATTCCTGAGCTCTGAGGGGAGGGATTTGACAGAGACCTCCCATTTAGATTCTCTCTACAACTAATGTCTCGCTGTGGGTCTCCATCTGTTCCCATCTGCTCTCGGAGGAAGTCTATCTGATGATGGATGGATAAGGCACTGGTCTATGAGTATAGCAGAATAACACTGAGAGTTATTTTATTGATATATTTTTTTAGATTAGTAGTGTTTGGTTTTACCCTATGTCTCTGGGTTAGTTAGATTCTTGGTTACCAAATCAGTATCAGGTTTGGGTTCCTTCTAGTGGAGTGGGCCTTGTCAAATCAGACTTTGGTTAGCTATTCACATAAATTCTGTGCCACCATTGTCCTAGCATATTTTGCAGACAGGATAGATTGTAGGTCAGAAGTTTTGCGGCTGGGTTGGTGTCCATATTTCTTATTTGGGAGCCTGCAGAATAACTTCCCACACCAAAGAAACTAGAATGTAGGAGTCATGGCTCTATGTAGGTACCAGCTTAACGTCTCCATGTTCAATGAGTTGTGTAGGTGCTGTTCTTGGCAATAGGGCCCCAGGTGTCAGTTTGCAGAGAAAGATCTTTTGTCTTTGCAACAGGCTGGGTTGTTTCAGGATTTCCATGTGACCCCATTGGCCAACAACTCAATTGAATGCAACCAAGTACTGCCAGTGGAAGACTCACCTGGCTACGAGATGTTCAGGTGAGACTCCACATCTCCCATTACTAGGAGTCCTCATGTGTACCATCTTCATACATTCTAGAAAGTTTCCACTGCACTAGGTTTCTATAATACCCCCAAATGATCCCCAATTCCAGTCATCTCTCTCCACACTCTCTCCCTCTACCCCATTCTCCTCACTTGATCCCCCTGCTCCCATCCCCACCCACCCCCAGTCTGTCAATAAAATCTATTCTATTTCTCCCTCCCAGGGAGATCTATGTGTCCCCCGACCAGACCTCTCCTCTTTACCTAACCTCTCTGAGCCTACAGATTGTAGCTTGGTTATCATTTACTTAATGGCAAATACCCACTTATAAGCAAATATATACCATATTTATCTTTATAGGTCTGGATTACCTCACTTAGGATGATTTTTTTTCTAGTTCCATCCATTTGCCTGCAAATTTCATGATGTTATTTTTAACAGCTGAATAATACTCCATTGTATAAATGTATCACATTTTGTTCATCTGGATTATAAGATATTTTTGCCACCCACCCTCCAAGACTGCAACTATTCCCTGAGACAGTGCCTGCCAGCACCCGACTGGACTAAGAGGTGAGTGTTTATCCTCATACCCGAACACCCCAGCCCCTAGGCTTTGGGCCCAGAGGCACAGACCTGCGCCCCTACACCACCACCCACTCCAGTTCCAGTTTCAGGCCAGTTGGCAGGCAGACCACCTGCACACAGGACAGACTACCCCCATGCCCCATCAGACCCTGTAATCCAAGCGAGACCTCCCCCAAATCCCACCCACCCTCTGAGACTGTAACTTTTCCCTGAGACAGAACCTGCCAGCACCCAACTAGACTACGAGGCCAGTTGGCAGGCAGACCTCCTGCAGACAGGTCAGATTACCACCATCTACCACATGCTAAGACTCTAGCTACTCCCTGAGACAGAGCCCACTAGCGCCAGTTGGACTAAGAGCTGCCCCCTAAGACAAAAAGTCCATCAGCATCAACTAGACCAAGACCTCCCACTGGATCAAGAGTATCAATCAGACCAAGAGAGGCTCCCTCAGACACAGACACCACTTATACCAAGAGGAGAAAGAGATGGGTAGATGCCAGAGCAAAAATACAGTCAACAACATAAAAACCAACATGGCTCCATCAGAACCTACATCAGCAAGACCTGAACATACAAACACAGAAGAATCAGAAGATATCTACCATAAAAATGACTTTAAGAAGATATTAGAGATCTTAAAAAAGGAAATGAAAAATTGCCTTAAAGAAATCCAGGAAAAGTCAAACAAAAAATGGGAAGAAATCAGTAAATCCCTTGAAAGCCAAGAGAAAACAATTAAACAAGTGAGGGAAACAGTTCAAGTTTTCAAAACTGAAATGGAGTCAATAAAAAAGACACAAACTGAGGTAATGCTGGAAGTGGAAAATCTGAGTAAACAAACAGGAACTACAGATGCAAGTATAACCAACAGAATGCAAGAGATGGAAGAGGGGATCTTCAGCGTTGAGGATATGGTAGAAGAAATAGATTCATTAGTGAAAGAAAACACTAAAGCCAACAAAATCATGACCCAAAATGTCCAGGAAATTTGGGACACCATGAAAAGACCAAACATAAGAATAACAGGGATAGAAGAAGGAGAAGAATACCAACTCAAGGGCACAGAAAATATATTCAACAAAACCAACCATAGAAGAAAACTTTCCCAACATAAAGAAGGAAATGCCTATAAAAATACAGGAGGGTTACAGAACACCAAATAGACTGGATCCAAAAAAAAATCCCCTTGCCACATAATAATCAAACCACTAAACATAAAGAACAAAGAAAAATATTAAGAGCAGCAAAGGAAAAAGGCCAAGTAATATATAGAGGCAGACACATAAGAATAACACCTGACTTCTCAATGGAGACTCTAAAAGCCAGAAGGTCCTGGACAGATGTTATGCAGATACTAAGAGACCATGGATGCCAACCCAGACTATTATACCCAGCAAAACCATCAATCAACATAGATGGAGTAAACTAAACATTCCATGATAAAGCCAGATTTAAACAATATCTATCCACAAATCCAGCCCTACAGAAAGCACTTGAAGGGAAAATCCAATCTAAGGAAGTTAGATACACCCATGAAAACACAGGAAATAGATAGTCCCATACCAACAAATACCAAAGAAGGGACACATACAACACTAGCACTAAAAAATAACAGTAATTAACAACAACTGGTCATTAATATCCATCAATATCAATTGTCTCAATTCACCTATAAAAAGATACAGGCTAACAGAATGGATATGAAAACAAGATCCATCCATTGGCTGCATACAAGAAACACACCTCAACTTCAAAGACAGACACCACCTCGGAATAAAAAGCTGAAAAAAGTCTTTCCAATCAAATGGATTTAAGAAGCAAGCTGGTGTAGCTATCCTAATATCTAATAAAATAGACTTCAAACTAAAATCAACTGAAAGAGACCAGGAAGGACACTACATATTTATCACAGGGAAAATCTGACAAGATGAAGTCTCAATTCTGAATATTTATGCCCCAAATAAAAGGGCACTGACATTCGTAAAAGAAACATTACTAAAGCTTAAATCTTACATCAAACACCATACACTAGTAGTGGGAGACTTCAACACCCCACTCTCACCAATGGACAGGTCTGCCAGATAGAAACTTAACAGAGAAATAAGGGAACTAACAGACATTATGACTCAAATAGACTTAATAGATATCTACATAATATTCCACCCTAACACAAAAGAATATACCTTCTTTTCAGCATCCCATGGAACCTTCTCCAAAATTGACCACATGCTTGGTCACAAAGCAAATCTCAACAGATACAAAAAAATTGAAATAACCTCCTGTGTCTTATTAGACCATCATGGCTTAAAGTTAGATTTTATCAACAACAAAAATTACAGAAAACCTACAATCTCATGGAAACTGAATAATGCCCAATTGAATCACCAATGGGTCAAGGAAGAAAGAAATTAAAGATTTCCTAGAATTCAATGAAAACGAATGTACAACATACCCAAACTTATGGGACACCATGAAAACAGTGCTAAGAGGAAAATTCATACCTCTAAATACCCACATAAAGAAGTTGGAGAAATATGACACTAGTAACTTAACAACACAACTGAAAGCTCTAGAACAAGAAGAAGCAAACACACCCAGGAGAAACAGAAGCCAGGAAATAATCAAATTGAGGGCTGAAATCAATAAAATAGAAACAAAGAGAATAATACGCGGTGGTGGCACACGCCTTTAATCCCAGCACTCGGGAGGCAGAGCCAGGCGGATCTCTGTGAGTTCAAGGCCAGCCTGGGCTACCAAGTGAGTTCCAGGAAAGGCACAAAGCTACACAGAGAAACCCTGTCTCGAAAAAACCAAAAAAAAAAAAAAAAGAGAGAGAATAATACAAAGAATTGATGAAACAAAGAGTTTGTTCTTTGAGAAAATAAACAAGATAGATAATCCCTTATCCAAATTAACCAAAAAGCAGAGAGATAGCCTCCAAATTAGCAAAATCAGAAATGAAAAGGGGGACATAACAACAGACAATGAAGAAATCCAGAAATCATCAGTTCATGCTTCAAAAACCTGTACTTCACAAAACTGGAAAATCTGAAAGAAATGGATGATTTTCTGGATAGGTACTACATACCAAAATTAAATCAAGACCAGATAAACTATTTAAATAAACCAATAACCCCTAAGGAAATAGAAATGGTCATTAAAACTCTCCCAACAACAACAACAAAAAAAAGCCCAGGACCAGATGGTTTCAGCGCAGAATTCTACCAGCTTTTCAAAGAAGAGCTAAAACCAATACTCTTCAAATTGTTCTACATCATAGAAGCAGAAGGAACATTACCAAATTCTTTTTATGAGGCTACAGTTACCCTGATACCCAAACCACACAAAGATGCAACAAAGAAAGAGAATTACAGACCAAACTCCCTCATGAACATTGATGCAAAAATACTCAATAAAATACTGGCTAACCAAATCCAGGAACACATCAAAAAATTATCCATGACCAAGTAGGCTTGATCCCAGAGATGCAAAGATGGTTCAACATACAAAAATCTGTCAATGTAATACACCATATAAACAAACTCAAAGAAAAAACCACATGATCATCTCACTGGATGCTGAAAAAGCCTTTGACAAAATCCAACACCCCTTCATGATAAAGGTTCTAGAGAGATCAGGAATACAAGGAACATATCTAAACATAATAAAGGCAATTTACAGCAAGCTGACAGCCAACATCAAATTAAATGGAGAGAAACTCAAAAAATTCCACTAAAATCAGGAACAAGACAAGGCTGTCCACTCTCCCCATATTTATTCAATATAGTACTTAAAGTTTTAGCTAATTGACAACATAAGGAGATCAAGGGGATACAAATTGGAAAAGAAGAAGTCAAACTTTCACTATTTGCAGATGATATGATAGTATACATAAGTGACCCCAGAAACTCTACCAGAGAACTCCTACAGCTGATAAACTCCTTCAGTAAGGTGGCAGGATACAAGATTAACTCAAAAAAATCAGTAGGCCTCCTATATACAAATGAAAAAGGGACTGAGAAAAAAATCAGAGAAACATTACCTTTTACAATAGCCACAAATAATATAAAATACCTTGGGGTAACTCTAACTAAGCAAGTAAAAGACCTGTATGATAAGAACTTTAAGTCTCTGAAGAAAGAAATCAAAGAAGATATCAGAAAATGGAAAGATCTCCCATGCCCATGGATAGGTAGAATCAACATAGTAAAAATGGCAATCTTACCAAAAGCAATCTACAGATTCAATGCAATCCCCATCAAAATCCCCACACAATTCTTCACAGACTTGGAAAGAACAATACTTAACTTTATATGGAAAAACAAAAAACCTAGGATAGCTAAAACAATCCTGTATAATAAAGCAACCTCTGGAGGCATCACGATCCCTGACCTCAAGGTCAGCTATAGAGCTATAGTAATAAAAACAGCTTGGTACTGGCATAAAAACTGACATGTGGACCAATGGAATCAAATTGAAGACCCCGACATTAATCCACACACCTATGAACATATGATTTTGACAATAAAGCCAAAACTGTACCATGAAAAAAAGAGAGCATCTTCAACAAATGGTGCTGGCATAACTGGATGTCAACATGCAGAAGATTGCAAATCTTCAACAAATGGTGCTGGCATAACTGGATGTCAACATGCAGAAGATTGCAAATAGATCCATATCTGTTGCCATGCACAAAACTTAAGTCCAAGTGGATCAAAGACCTCAACATAAATCCAGTTACACTGAACTTGATAGAAGAAAAAGTAGGAAGTAGTCTTGAACGCATTGGCACAGGAGACCACTTCCTAAATATAATACCAGTAGCACAGACACTGAGAGTGACAATTAATAAATGGGACCTCCTGAAACTGAGAAGCTTTTGTAGAGCAAAGCATACAGTCAATAAGACCAAACGGCAGCCTACAGAATGGGAAAAGATCTTCACTAACCCCACATCTGACTGAGGGCTGATCTCCAAAATATATAACGAACTCAAAAAGCTAGACATCAAAATACTGAACAATCCAATTTAAAAAAAAAATGGGTTACAGAGATTAACAGAGAATTCTCAACAGAAGAATCTCAAATGGCTGAAAGACATTTAAGGAATTGCTCAACATCCTTAGTCATCAGGGAAATGCAAATCAAAACAACTCTGAGATGCCATCTTACACCTGTCAGAATGCCTAAGATCAAAAACACTGAAGACAGCTTATGTTGGAGAGGATGTGGAACAAGGGGAACACTCCTCCACTGTTGGTGGGAATACAAACTTGTATAACCACTCTGGAAATCAGTATGGCAGTTTCTCAGAAAATTGGGAATAAGTCTTCTTCAAGACCCAGTTATACCACTCTTGGGCATATACCCAAGGAATTCTCAATCTTACCACAAGGACACATGCTCAACTATGTTCATATCAGCATTATTCATAATAGCAAGAACCTGGAAACAACCTAGATGACCCTCAACTGAAGAATGGATAAAGAAAATATGGCGCATATACACAATGGAGTACTACTCAGTAGTAAAAAACAATGATATCATGAAATTTGCAGACAAATGGATGGAACTAGAAAATATCATCTTGAGTGAGGTAACCCAGACTCAGAAGGAAAAACATAGTATGCACTCACTGATAAGTGGATTCTAAATGTGAGGGAAAGGATGGCCAGACTGCAACCCACAACTGCAGAGAGGCTAGCTAACAGGGAAAGACCCTAGGAGGGACACATGGATGACCCTGTGAAGGAGAAGTGGATGAGATCTACATGAGTGGACTGGGTGTGGGGGTGTGGCAGAGAAAGGAGCAGGGGATGAGAACATAGGGAAATAGGAGGGTCGAGCTGGAACAGGGACAGAGTGGGAGGGCAGGGAGGAAGATACCATGATAGATAAGGACATCATGGGCATAGGAAGAGGCAGCGTGCTGGGGAGTCTCTCAGGAATCCACATGGTTGACCCCACCTTGGTCTGGTGGCAGTGGTCCAGAGGGTGCCTGGACTGGTCTATTCTAGTGACCAGCCTAGCAAATAACCTAGCTGTCATCATAGAGCCTTTATCCAGTGACTGATGGAGGCAGATACAGAGATCCATGGCCAGGCACCAGGCTGAGCTCCAGGAATCCAACTGATGAGAGAGGAGAGATACTGCAAGCGAGGGACATCAAGATCATGATGGGAGGATGTACAAAGATGACCAGATGACCGGTCACACTAGTGGAAGCCCATGAACTGTGGACTGGTGGCTGTAGATCCCCCATGGGACTGGACTAGGCCCTCTGGATAAGGAAGAAGGTTGTTTGGCTTGAACTGTTTTGGGGGCACCAAGGCAGGGGGATCAGGATATGTCCCTGGTCTATGGGCAGGCATGTGGAACCTGGTGCCTGTGGTGTGACACCTTGCATAGCCTTGGTGCAGTGGGAAGGGGCTTGGACCTGCCAAGGCTCAGTGTGCTGGACTCTGCTAACTCCCCATGGGAAACCTCGATTTGAGGGATGTGGGGATGCGGGGTCGCTTGTGAAAGAGGGCGGGGGGTGGGAGGAGGGGGACCTGTGGATAGTATGTGGAGTGAGTAGAAAATTTCTTAATAAAGAAAAATGAAAGGAAAAAAATATTTTTTCCCATAGGCCAAATATATTTCAGAGAAAGACACAAAAGCTCTGCACTCCTGACATGCAAATAACATCTTAGATTTATTTTTATGGAGATTTTAGTTCACAGCAAAACAGAAAGTATAGCAAGTTCTCACATATCCTCTATTCCCACACATTTAGCCTTTTCAATACACAAATCTCATATCCAATGGGGTCCAATTGTTATATCAGGAAACATCATCATCACCAAATGACCAATTGTGGCTCACTGTAGATATTGTACATTCTCTGAATTTCAAACATGTAATGACACATAGCTACTCTAACAGAATCACATAGTTTCACTCTCTTGTAATTGTTTTATAGTCTACTTATCCATGCTTCCTGGCTCCCAATGCTTGGCAACTACTGCTTCTTTTACTGTTGCTATGGTTTTGTCCTTTCAAGAATATTGTATAGTTGGAAACATGGATAATGTAGCTTTTTCAGTAGCATTAGTGGTATTTGGGGGGGGCTTTCTCTGTATCTTTTCATTGTTCAGTGATTCAACTTCTTTTTATAGAACTAAATAGCCTTCTATTTTCTGGACTTACCCAATCATATACTGAATGACATCTTGGTTGCTTCCAATTTTTGGCAACTATAAATAATGTAGCTATAAAAAAAGCTGTGTGAATTTTTCTTTTATAGGAATAAGTTTTCATTGAATTTCAACAAAGGGTGTAATTGCTCAATAATATTGAAAAAGCATGTTCAGTTTTGTAAAAAACTGCAAGACTGTCTTTCAAAGTGGCTGAGAATGTTGTGTGTCTTCCATCAATGAGATGTTTTTGCATTTGGTGCTATCAGTGTTCTATGTTTGGGCCATTCTGATAGATATGTATTGGTCATCTTATTATTTTGAATCATCAGTATAATTTTGTATTTATATTCATGGTGTTATATTGAGTATTTGGCTGATGATTTCTTCTTACTAAACTGTGATTTTGATGAGAGAAAAGAATGCTTCAGTGATTTTTTCATATGTTTTGTTTAGCAAAGTACCTTGAGCATAATTGACTTTCAGTGAATATTTGCATAAATTAGTTAAAATTCTTGTCATTTCATATTGATTATTGGCCTTTATTTTTACAAGAATCCATGACTCCTGAGATGGGCAGGACAGAAATTGACCTTCTTAGACCTTGACATGGGATACTAATCCATCTGAAGCGTCAGAAATCATCAGCGTCTATAGTCATTCTCAGAGGCCGCTGTCATAGCTCTTTTCTTTTTCATGTCATATGAGAAAGCCTGGCTTCTTACTCAGGCATTTCTTCAAAGCTTCATGGATGTCTCTGTTTCTCAGGCTATAGATAATGGGATTGAACATAGGTGTCAGGATAGTATAGAGCAGAGAGAACCCTTTACGCAAGTATTGGGAGGAGTTGGCAGAGGGCACAAGATATGTGGCAATCAGTGTTCCATAAAATACTGTGACGACAGTGAGATGGGATGAACAGGTGGAGAAAGCCTTCCTCCTGCCAGTGCCAGATGGGATTCTTAGTATGGCAATGAGGATGCATGAGTAAGAAACTGTGATGAGGAGAAATGGGACCAGAGTGACTGCGGAAGACGTGGCAAAGGCAATGGTCTCAGTCAGTGAAGTGTCCATGCAGGAGAGGTGGATCAGAGGGGTAAAGTCACAAAAGAAGTGGTCAATTTCATTAGGGCCACAAAAGGTTTGTCTACACAGCAGGACCATGGTGATGGCTGTGAGGAGGAAGCAGCAGAACCAAGATCCAGTAGCCAGCCTTAGGCAGAGAGAGCCAGTCATCAGGATGGGATATCTGAGAGGCTGGCAGATGGCAAGGTAGCGGTCATAGGACATTACTGCAAGCAAGAGGCACTCTGTTGCAGCAAGGGATCCAAAGAAGTAGAATTGTGCCAAGCAGCCAACCACTGAGATAGTCTTCTGGTCAGCTATGATAATCAGCAACATCTTGGGGACAATGTTGGAGGTGTAGCAGACCTCCAGAAAGGACAGGTTCACTAGAAAAAAGTACATGGGAGTATGCAAAGTATGGTTGTACAGAACTAGGAGGACAATGAGGATGTTTCCAGAAACAGTTAGGATGTAGAAGATGAAAAACACTATAAAGAGGGAAATATTTAGCTGTAGGATGGAAGAGAATCCTTGAAGAACAAACTCCACTATCATCGTTTGATTTTCCCGGGATAAGGTCATCATACTTTGGCTTCTGTAAAGGAGAACATATAATGAAAACACACAAAATATAGCTAGTTCTAGTTTACACAAAAACGTGAACAGAATGGCTTTTATTCTCCACTCTATCTACTCTCTGCTCTGTGGTACCTGAATGGGAGAGAGTGGACTGAAGAAGAGAGTTGGGCTTCTTTAACTCACATACAAGAAAGTAATTTAAAATAAGAGCCATGGTTTTATTCTTTCCTTCCCCCTTATTTGGTATCTTCACTTCATCAGGACCAGACACATATGAAAGAGAAGAACATAAATATGGAGGGAGAGATGCTTATTGCACACTCTTCCTGGGTGTAGTCTGGTAATCTGGTGAGTTATAGACAAGAAGGAATATCTAAAAGAAAGCACAACAGAGAAAATTCGGAGGAGGTTTGTGAAATCTCCGAGAGAGCATGGAGAACCAAGGACACAAGATAAAGAGCTCCCCACTTCAAAAAGTACCAGTATTTGTCATTTAAGACATTTAAAGTAATGTCTCTTGTCACATCAATTTTATTTTCCTCTCCTTTCATCTTTTCACTACGTTGTGGGGTGCAGGGTTATTTCTAATTTGTTTCATTTTAAAGAGGCCATTTGAGGAGGGGGTTTGAGATTCTCTGATTCTGAAGTCAGAGGCTATGAAGGCGTAACCCAAGGGTGTGAGTGTATTTTCTCATAATTTTAAACAGATACAATAAAAACAACTTAAAAGATTTTATTTAAGCCTTCAATAAATGGCACCCATTTAGGTACCACAGAGCAGAGAGTGCAGAATAAAAACCATTCTGTTTATGTTCTATCCAGAACCTGGCAGTGCAAACAACCATGAATGTAATATGTATAATTTGGGAACTTTTGAGTGAGTTAAGGAATCCTAACTCTCCTCTACAGTTGAACTTTGGTGAAATTCACTCACCAATAACAGAGCACAGAGTAAACAGAGAAGTACTCCCCAAACCCTGCTGTGTTTCAGCAGAGCATGAGGCTCAACACACTTTCCTAATTTCAAGGTCCCAATTCTGGATGAAGCTCCTTATAGAAATTATGGAGTGACTACCTTATGGTTGAGAAAAGCAAGGTGAGATAAGAAAAGTTATGAACAGGATCATAAAGTATCATGTGGTGTAACAAAGAAGTTATTAACACAAATAGCCAGAAAGCCTTAAATAAACCTTTGAGTCAGACAATAAATTTCTTGTCTAGTTTCTCTAAGGCTTGGGGTTTTGTGTTTTTTTTTTTCAACATAAATTGCAATGAAGGATTGGAGCAGAACATAAAAATATAAAAATCATACAAATGAAAAAATCGCTGGTTATTCAGAGCTTCAGAAAGTATTTAAGTTTCCTGAGGAACGTTCTGGCTTTTGAAGGCCCATTGACATCAAATTCCATTCTCCTGCACACGTTGCAGTACCCTGAACCATGTGTATTGATGGAATTGTGTGCTAACAATTGGTCCTTCCCATTGTTACACCTACAGACGTTTATAATATGCTGATCCCATTTTTCACTATGCTGTAGAAACCTAGAGGCCATCCTATAGAGTATGAATTCCAACTTTCTAAGGATTTTATAGAACTGACAGTCTCTGCAGTTCTAACCCCCACCGGACACCTAGCATCTAATGATTCAGACTCTGAACTCGTTGAGGGTAGCCTGGGGAACCTGTAAAGAAAGGATTTCTCCCCTCTGGATAGTTTAGCTTCAACTGTTTAGGGGGGCCCCAGGCAGTGGGATTGAACCCGTCCCTGGTGCATGAACTGGCTTTTTGGAGCCTAGTGCCTATGGTGGGACACTTTTTGCAGCCTTGTTTCAGGGAGGAGGGGCCTGGGTCTGCCTCAACTGAATGTACCAGGTTCTGCTGACTTCCCATGGGAGACCGTGCCTTGGAGGAAGTGGGAATGGAGCTTAGGTTGGGGGCAAGGGGAGAGAGGAGAGGGGAATCTGTGGTTGGTATGTAAAACGAATAGAAAATCTCTTAATAATAAAAAAATGAAAAAAAAGAAAGGATTTCTCTACACTTGCTACAAAGCACACCTATGATATCAGATCTCAGAAAAAGAACTGTAATTATGACACAACACAGCCAGACTACTGAATATTGCTGCTGCTGTTAAGGATAATATGTCTACCCCAGGTACTCTTCCAAGTGCTGAGAATCTAGGACACATAAAAATCATCACTCAAACTTACCACCGGCACTGCAAGTACTTTACAAGTGGAGTCACAATTTACATGGAAGCACGGAGACCTTGTGTCACTCTCCGTGCTTATCAGCAGGCAGTGATGAAGTTTTAGACCCACTGTGGATCTGCAGCTGCTAACAACATGCCTGTCTGGGAACCCAGCTACAAAAGCTTGTCAGTATCATCTGACAAAGGTAAAAAGAAGAAGAGTTCCACAGGGCAGACTTCCACCCAGTTTTAAATTGAGAGAGAAAGGGGCCTACTTTGGGTATAATTACATAAGCAGTAGCATTCTCTTAAAATCTTCTATATTGTCTCCTGGACTTGCTTTTGGGTTACTTTTATATTCTTTCTTTATCATCTTTTAAAAATCAGAGTAATATATCATCTTAAAAATTATAAGAACCATTTTAGAGAAGAGGTACAAAAGCTGTCTTTTTCCTCTCTACCAAGTGATTGTCCACTTACTCAGGGCTGCTTATTACCCTGGATACAGAGCATAGAGACCTGAAATGATCAGAAAGTTGGGTTATAATAAAGACTTGAGTACAAAGACAGTGAAGCCAAACTAAGAACATGGGCTCTAAAACTAAATGAGCTAGATTCAAATCCTTTGCTCAACCACAAAGGTATTTGATTGAGAGCAAGCTTAAAAATTTAAGGAAAGGCATCTCTGTTTCTTTCTAATTTGTGGATGAGACTTTCAAAAGCAACAAAGGTTAATGACTGATGTCCCACACTAGCTTGCAACCACTGTTTCCTCAGCATATCTGAGGAAACTTTAAAAAGTCATTGTTGGAAAAGCCAGAGGTATAGGCTCTGCTAAAGGGTTTCTATATTAACTGTTTGCATACACTTCTTGACTCCAGAACCACAAGACCAACAAATTATGCAATGAGTATGCATATCATGGTGGTGTAGGGCTGTGCCCAGAGAACATAAGTGATAGAGCACCCCCTTCTTTCCTTCCACATATGACCCTCCTTCTCTTAACTCCTCTAATATTCTTTTTATCCTGCACTGCCTCCTTTCCTCTCAGTTTCTGTCCAGAACAGTAATGCTGTCATTAAGTAGATAATGGACATGTTGTGAAAGACATCAGCTTTCATTCAACAAGAACAGTTTATAAAGGCAATTAAAAGAAACTGACTAATGAACAATGATTAAGATTGTTTTCTTTTATGAGAATGGTGCCCACTACACAACCCAGACTGACCTTGAATTCTGTCCTCCTGCTGAGGTTCCTATGTGCTGAGTTTATGGGTATGCACCATCATACTGGCTTGGATTGAAGGTTTTTAACATTCTTTCCAAACTTGATTTTGTTGTTGTTGTTGTTGTTGCTGCTGCTGCTGCTGCTGTTCTAACATGAAACATTCCATTTCTCCAGAAAGTATCCATAACAGAAATTTGTGGAGGAAAGAAAGGGCTTATCACAACCAAAGTTAAAATACAAATACTTTGTGAACTATAGGTTTTGTTGCTTTCATTTGCAAGATTGAAAATTAAAAATGAGAATGTGAGGTGAACTTAGGGATCATCTACATAGAACCCAATCTCTGAACTGAAAGCAGGGAGTGGGGTCATCAGTGAGCAATCAATTCATTCAAAATGGACCTCACAACAAAGGCAATGGACTCTTGTCAGGTGATGGTGAAGTCAGGTGAACAGTTTGTCAGACAGGTAAGGATTTGATTTTGCCGCTAAGTTGATTAGAGCATTAGTGAATTGCGTTCCAGTCCAATAGATAAAATAAAACTGGAAAGGGGATATACTAACATAACTGATCACCTTTGCCTACCAGTGCTTGGAAGGGTCCACTCCTACTTCGCAGAGCAGGTCACATAGATTAAAACGTGTCTATTTATCCTGGATTTGATTAGTGAGGATAGATATGTGGAATCCTGCTTTTATCAAAAAATATACCTCCCTGTGCACTCAACAAAAACTAAGAGGTATCTCCCTATGACTCTGGAAGGTCACTTGAATTTTGACCCTGTTTTTCAACCTAATCCTTTGGGTAAACTGAAGTACCTTTGTGCATAAAGTTGTCTCTCCCAGTGATGCAAACACAGGAATCTCCCAAATGACTCACAAGGGAAATTTCTGTTTATTTTGCAACATATCTGAATCAAGGTGCCTTCACCAACAGGAAATTCCTTTGTTCTTTGCTCTATATTAAGCTTGTACTTAGAGAAAGACTACGAGACTTTGGTAAATAACTTTATTTTTTAAATGTGTGGTTGTATTATGTTTTATCAGAATGGGTTAAGTTATCACTGAAAGAAGTATTCAGTTTGTTTCTGCCTCCGGAAGAAAATATCTTTGCATCTACTTACTGTGGTAGGTTGATAGGGAACTGAAAGTGTCTGAAAGCATGCAAGTATTGTCAAAGCCAGCAGCTGGGACTCTGAAGAACTTAGGGCCTTCTCAGATTGTACATTTATGAAGGGAATTTAAGTGGAGTCACCATATAATGGGGGAGACAATGTCCCAACTAGACATGCTACAAGGAAACCCCTAATGCAGGAATGGGTTTCATCTTATTGAGCCATTGGCCATAGTGGCCCTATCGACACACACACACACACACACACACACACACACACACACACACACTATTACCACACTATTACATGCTACTGACATCCCCTAAGAAAAGCAATTTAGATGGTATATAAGACAATGATTTCAAAATATCAATAATAAACATAATCAAAAACTCAAGGAGGATATGATAAATGCTACAATGAAGACTGTGGAAATACAATCAGATGAATGAAATAAAAACAATTCAAGATATGAAAACTATTCAAAATTTAATAAGTAGGTAGACCTTCTGTGAAAAGAAAAATTATATAAAACTTGAAATGAAAACTTATTCAATAATTCAAAACAAAATTCAGAAGAAAGTCTCAACAATAGATAGATAGCAATGTAAGAGAGAATATTAGATGTTGAAATTAAAATAGAGGAACTGGATCATCAATAAAAAGAAATGTCGAATTCAGACAAAAAGAACAAATATGTAGTAATTCTGAGCCACTATAAAAAGACAAAAACTATAAATTAACAGTTTATACATGAAAAAGAAGGAGCTGGAGAGATGGCTCGGTGTTTAAGAGCACATACTGCTTTTGCATAGGTTCAGTCCTCAGCACCCACATGGTGGTTCAAACTGGCTGTAACTTTAGCTCCAGAGAATACAACACAGGTTTTCTGGTTGTCTCAGGCACCAGACATATGCAAGGTGCACATGTAGGTAAGACATCCATACACAAAACTTTTTAAAAAGAGAAGAAAGAAAAGAAGAGTCCAGTTCAGAGGCACAGAAAAATCCAATAAAATGGTTAAAAAAACTCCTTCTAAACTAAGGAAATATAATGCTTATAAATCCAAGAAGCATACAGAACACAAATAGACAATACCAGAAAAGAAACTCTGTATGTTATATAGTAGCCAAAACACTGAATGTACAGAAAACAGAAAGGATATTAAAACAGTACGAGAGAAAGGTAATACTCACATACAAAGGCACACCCATAAACATAACATCAGACTTTTCAGTGGACCATAAAAGCCAGAAGGAATTAGATTTATATTTTGAAAATTATGAAAGGCCACAGATATCAGCACAGACTACTATACCTCACAAAACTATCAGTCATAATTTAAGGAGAAAATAAACTTTTCCATGATAAAAAGAGTTAAAGAATTTATGAGATCTAATCCAGCTCTACTGGAAGGAATATTTAGGTCTTAAGAGGAGGTTAAACACAAGAAAGTTAATGGAACAAATAATTCCAGAACACTTAATCAAAAAATTCTATAACAACACCACAAAAGCATAAAATTACAGGAATGTTTACAGATTGTTCAATAATAACTTAATTTTAATATTTCAACTACCCAATAAAATAACAAAGACTCACAAGCAGTATTTTTTGTGCTGCCTCTAAGAAAACAACCTCATGAGCAGTGATAGAGAGCACCTAGAGTAAAAGAGTGAAAAAAAAAATATTCCAAGCAAATGGAACCAAGAAACAAGCATTTAATATGCAACAAAATTGACTTCAACTGAAACTATTCCATAATATAAGGAGAGACAGTTTATCTTCATTAAAGAAGAAAATCACCAATAGAATGTTACAATCTTAAATATAGATGCATCAAACACAAAAGCATTCAATTTCATGAAAAAAATAAAAACACTATTAAACTTAAAACCACAGATCAACACCAACATAGTGATCTTAGTAATCAACACTCACAATAGATAGATCATTTGGGAAAAAAAAAAAACTAAATAGAGAAACTCTGAGTTAAGTGACATCATAAATCAAATGGACGTAACAAGATGTCTACAAAATATTCCAATAAACACTAAAGAATGCGCTTTTGCTTTCTTACAAGCCATTGGAGTCTTTTCCAAAAGAGACCACATACTAGGATGCAACAAAATCTCAACAATACAGAAAATTACATCCTGAAATCTTTCTGACCGCCATGCACTAAGGAAAAGACAGAAAGACATAAGTTCATAAAAGCTAAATAACACACTACTAAGCCAAAACTGAAGGAAGAAATAGTCAAAAAGGGAATTATAAGATTCCTAGAACTGAATATGTGACATACCAAATCTATGGGAGATCATGAATGCAGTCATAAGAGGAAGGTTAGTAGCACTATGTACCCAGATTAAAAAATGAGACATATCAAACTAATAATTTAAAGATGCACTGAAGGCTCTAGAAAAAATCAATACCCCAGAAAGTAAATGTAAAGGGATTTTTCAAATCAAGACAGAATTAATATATTAGTAACAAAAAAAACCCACACAAATAATCAATGAAACAGTTTCACAGAGTAAAAGATTAACAAGATTGGCAAACCTTCATCCAAAATAACCAGATAAACAGAAAGAACTAAATTAATAAATTAGAGATGAAGGGGAAGATATTACAACAGATATTATGAGGAAATTCAGAGAATCATAAGAACATATTTTAAAAACCTATATTCACCAAACTGGAAAAATTCAAAGAAATGGGTGAATTTCTTATAGATATATACAACCAACTAAAGTTAAATCAAAATGAGGTAATAGTTTAAATAGGCCCATAACACCAGGTTTAAAAAGCAGTAACATTAAATATCTCTACTACAAAGCATAAAATTCAGCACAGAGTTCTATCCAGACCTTCAGAGAACTAACATCAATATCCTCAAACTATTCAAAAGTAGAAAATGAGGAGCATTCTCAAATTTATTTTATAAAACCAGTATTGCAGAATACCCAAACCAGACAACAATCCACAAAAAAAGAATTATACATCAATATATCTGGATGAACATAATGGATTAAAACTCAGTAAATTTCCAATAAAATGAGAAACAAGACAATGCTGTCCATTTCTACTTAATTCTTCTTAAAATACTATTTGAAGTCTTAGTTTGGAGCAATAAGACAAGTGAAAAGAGATAAAGAGGATACTAACAGGAAGAAATAAGTCAAACTATTTTTATTTGCAGGTGATATAGTTCTTTATGTAAAATACCCCAAGTATTCCACAAAAAAAATCTGTCTCCTTCCTATATTACATATGGCAAACATGTCAAGAAAGACATCAAGTAAACATATCATTTAAAATTGCCTCAAAATACCTTGGAAAAAATTCTAACTTCTAAGAAGTGAAAAACATGCATAATGAAAACCTTAGACACTGAAAGAGAAACTGAACATTTTCAGAATATGATAGCATCTCCCAAACTCAAAAGCAATCTATAAACTCAAAGCAATTCCCAGTACAAAACTCTAGTGCAACTCTTGACACAAACTGAAATATAATCTTAAATTTCATATGGCAATACAAGACGAAGATAGCCAAACAATCTTAACAGCCATAAAACTTCTGAAACTATCAACACCTCAAATTTCAATTAATACTACAAAGAATAGTAATGAAAATAACATTGTACTGACATAAAATCAGATTCATTAACCAATAGAATAGAAATGAGGACCTGCACATAAATTCATATCTATAGCCACCTGAGTTTTGACAAGCTAACAATGCGTATTGGAAACAGACAGCATCTTCAACAAATGGTGCAACCTAAACTGGATAGCTACATGTACAAGAATGAAACTTGATCCTTGTCTCTCACCTGTACAAAACTGAACTGTGAATGTATCAAGAACTCAATATAAGAGCCAATATCCTTAATCTGAAAGAGAGAACATAGGGATATACTTGAACTCATTTTACATGAAAGGCTGTATGAACAGGACCCCAATAGACAGCAAGTATACCATAATTAATAAATGAGACTCATGAAGCTAATGGTGTTTTACAATGAAAAGATTGGTTTTACCAACCTGATAGGGGACTAATATCCAAAGTATATAAAGGACTAAAACAAGCTGGACATCAAGAAAATAATAATGCCCCAAGATGTACAGAGGTTTTTAAAAGATGCAACATAAATGATGAGAAGCATTTAAAATTCTTTAGTTCAACATTCTTAGTCATCAGGGAAATGCAATAAAAATCCTTTGAGAGTTCATCTTACAACTCTCAAAAGAATGGCCAAGGTCCTCAGTCTGGGAGGAGGGGACTGGACCTGCCTGGACTGGAGTCTACAGGTTGATCTCAGTCCTCGGGGAGGCTTTGCCTGGAGGAGGTGGGAATGGGGGGTGGGCTGGGGGTAAGGGGAGGGGGCAGCGAGGGGGAGAACAGGGAATCCATGGCTAAGAATGAGAGTAGTGTAGAAGAGAGAATGTGGGCAGGAAATACAATAACACTAAAAACTTTTCAAAAAGACATGAAAACCTACTACTGCACTATGCAGAAGTGTGTGTGTTTGTGTGTGTGTGTGTGTGTGTGTGTGTGTGTGTGTGTGTGTGTGTGTGTGTGTATGAGGACAGGCTGAGCAAGACATGGGGAGTAAGCAATAAGCATTCTCTTCTGCTTCAGTATGCATAACACACACACACACACACACACAGAGAGAGAGAGAGAGAGAGAGAGAGAGAGAGAGAGAGAGAGAGAGAGAGAGAGAGAGGAGTTATTATATAATAGGGCAACAGTTCCCCCAACTAGATACCAGAGGCTAAGAAATAAAAAGTCCAATATTGAGAATACATTATTTATTTTGGAGTTTTTAGAAAATGAGGTCCCGTAGACCCCAAATGTTACAGGCTATTGTCATTGATCTTGGTTACCTCCCAGAACTTGATGGTAAGCCCCTACTGCTGAAGACACTATGTACTTGAGTCATCAAACATAATGAATCAAGCCAGTACAGTCCTGGAGAGCTCACCCCTACTAGATAGATTTCATAATAATTAAGGGTGTTATTCAGACTACTGGGGGAAAACATAATCATCATTTATACCCAGCTGTGATCTCTGATAGCTACAAGAATGACTAACCTGTGAAGACATACTGATTGGTGTGCTATTGGTACAAAAATCAGGAGAGTAATCAACCACTTTTGGGTTAGATTTCAAGTCCTCCTTCATAAGAGGAAACCCATACCTGGCACAATTTTTAGGCCGAGAAGCTATGACTAAACAGGTCTAAGCTTTAGGGAATGGCCTACTACTATTATGCTGTTAAATCAATGTATAATTAAACTGGCATCTAATAATTTATCATTATATACACAGATCAATGCACATTTCACCCTCATCTGAGAATTTTCTGTTGTCTTTGGAAGGTGATTAACAGAGAGACACAACTAGTTAAGGTTTATAAAATAAGAGACTACAGAATACTCAGTGTAGAAGGGAATATATACCCTCAAAGACTCAGGGATCGTTGTGGAAGAGGGAGCAAAATGAGTCTAAGAGTCAGAGGTGATGCAATACTACAAGGGAACAATTTCTGGATACAGCAGAGTAGCTGTACATAAAAACTCACAGTGACAAAAAAAACCTCACAGTGTTTGTGACTGCATGTATAAAGCCTATGCAAACCCAAGTCAAACCAAACTCCAGCATGAGGAGGGGAGTTAGCCATACAATCCCACCCATAGCTGTGGAGCAATTGGATTCTGTTAGCTATAAGAAATGAAAGATCAATTTTCTCTAAGAGTGTAGCCCTTGGTAAGTTGACCATATTTGGAGTAGCACAAATTAGTCTCAAAAGACACAGCCTTGAGTGGATGGTGAAGAGTGTGGATCTGGAAAGATATGAAGAGAATATGATCAATACACATTGTGTGAAACCCAAAACTCTCAAAGAACTAATAAAGTATACAAAAAAGTAATCCTATATTGTTCTATTTTCATATCTTGAATTTTTAACTTCACCTGTTTGTTTTCTTGCTCTTCATTCTGGATTGTATGCATATTTTCTTTGAGTTCCTTGAACTCTATTTTGCAATCATTGTCTTTTTTAATCAGCTAAGCTGTTTTTCTCAGGGAGCATTACAATGGGCATACTAATTTCTGTATGATGTCACTTAAATTATTCATGTTGTTTGTGCTTTTGTGATGGGACCTAGATATCTTGAGTTAGGTCATTGGTGGTACTTCTTGAAGAGAATATCAGGTTTGATCTTTAATGAGTGGGTGTTTAGATCTTTGTTCACTGGTACATCAATTTTATCAGGTTGTAGACAAACTGAATGTCACTTGTGCTTCAGTCTTGGGGTAAATCTGTGTTCATGTACAAATGTGGTGTCATAAGTGATCCCTGCTCAACTATGGATCAGTGCAACTTCTGAGTCCAGGAGCAAACCTTCTATAGGACTAGAACATTCTTGCTGCAGCTCTTCGAAAGTCTGCAGAAGGATAACCAATTTCTACAGGTTGTCCTAGGTGACAGGAGCTGGGATCACAGTGCAGTGGGTCCTAAAGGTGGATACAGGATGCAACATCATCCTCAGGAGAAGGTGGGTGAGAGGGAGACTAGGCTGGTACCATACCTAGGATCAAAAGTGCAGGATGCAAGAAGTCCTGTGAAACAGTGGGTAGGTTAGTAGGCAAGCTCATGTTGTCTAAATCTTGGATTGAGGTCATAGCAATATATTTTATATGTTTAATTTTTATTATAATTCACATTGAATAATTCCATCATGAAAGTTCTTTGTAGCCTAACCTTAAGGAATATATTTTCATTTTCTCCCAGATCACATTGGTTAGTATCAATTTAGACACTTGGCTTAGTTACTTGCCTAGTGATGCATAGGATAACATGACCATGACAACTTATAGAAGAAAGGGATTATTTGGAACTTAGAGTTTCACACCATCATGACAGAGAGCATGATTAGATAGGCAGGAATGGTACTGGAGCAGTATCTGAGTATGAAACAGAGAAAGAGACTGGGAATGGCAAGAGTCTTTTGAATCATCAGACTATCCCCTTGACATACCTCCTCCAACAAAGTCCGTACCTCCTAATCTTTCCCAAACAATGCCACCAAATAGGGACTAAGTATTCAAATATATGAACCTGTGGGGGCCATTTTCATTAAAACCACCACAAAAACTTTTATGGTAATGGTTTGGTGAATTTATGTAGACTTTGCAGGTGAATGTATACTCCAAATGCATGTTTCATTTTGTTGCTAATTTTGAAATTATATTTTACTTACAACATTTCTCTCTTCCCTTTTCTCCCTGCAAACCTTCCCATATACTCCTCTATAATGATATATTTTATTTGTGCTGAAATGTGATTTTATTTGTATGTTAATAAATAAAAGTTGCCTGGGGGTCAGAGCTAATAGCAAGCCATAGCAGAAGCTGGGCAGTGGTGGTGCACACCTTTAATCCCAATCACATGACAGGCAGATCTCTGTGTGTTCAAGGATACAGCCGGCATGGAGAAACACTTTTAATCTCAATACCAACCATAGAGACCTAGAGGTCTGTATAAACAGGAAGTGATGAGGAGGTCATATGGTTGAGTTTACAACCAATGAGAAGGCAGAACAGAAAGTCAATAAAAAGACAGATACACAGGAAGTAGGACTCTTTCTCAGGGGAAGGATGGCAGTGGCAGCGAAGGGTAAGAAGGCCATTAGCTACTGCTCTGACCTCTTGGGCTTTTAACTCTGCATTTGCTCTGTGTTTCTTATTGAATAAGACTATTACATCTACACTCCTCCCTGCTCTCCTTCAAATTAATGACCTATTTTTTCATCAATTGTTATTGCTTGCCCTCTACATATTTGTGTATACATACATATTCCTAGGTTGTAGATTCTTCTCCAATAACTATGTCTTCACTAGTAATAAAATATTAGCTAGGTTTCCAATACCAGCCATGATATCTTTCTTGTTGAGTGGGTCTTAAGTCCACTTAGTATAGTTGGTTATTGCCAGGTATGTGTGCCACCACTGTACCTGTAGGTTTATTGTGCAGTAATGGTTATTAATCAGGTTCATAGGTGTCATAGTTATGTTGGAATGTTGACTGTCTCCCTCATTGAAAATCTTGAATGATGCTTCCTGGGACAATGAATGCCAGTCTTAGGGTTGGGGGGCATTCTGGTCAGTTCAAACTCAGAGGCTTCTGGGCCCTGTTTCTGAAGTACATGATGTCTTTAGCAATAGGAACTTACCTTCTAGCACTAGGGGTAACCAAATGCAACAGCAATAGTCTGTATGTTTTGGAGGTCTCTTAAACAGTTCTGGCCCACAATCAAAGCAGGGCTTCTCATGTCTGGTATTGGTATTTTTGTTAGGTATAGTGGTCTTTAGCTCTTGGAGGGAGCACAGTTAGCCTAGATGAAAAAAGTTCATTAATACTATACATTTATATTCATACACTGAATTACATGTGTTATGGAGTTTTTGTTGTTGTTGTTGTTGAGAGTTAGAGTTAATAGTATGATGATTCCTTGTGGCTTTTCAGCCATCCATCTTGGTATTTTACCCACCTACCTCTTCCTGTATTTACCTTCCCCATCCCTAAGGTGCCCCCTCCTTTTCTTATTCATCCTATTAGGTCACTCGAACCCTGCTGTTCTCTTTACCTTGCTACCACCACAGAAACCTTTGTGGTAATGGTTTTCCGAATCTGTACAGATGTTTCAAGTAAATGTGTACTCAAAACTCTTGTGTTTTAATTTTTTATAGCAATAGCAAACTAATACAAACTACATGGCTTCCAAAAATCCATTTAACATATAGGCCTTGTAGGATGCTCGATCTTGTTCACAAGCCTACTTAAATCTGTATTTTCAGACTCATGTAGACATTAAAACCAACTTTCTTATTAAAATAGCATTGGTAAATGCCAGAATGGCAACTTTGAATTCAGCACCTGTTCCTAAGTCGTGTTTTCCTCCTCCCTTTTCCCCTCCCTCTCTATTTCCTCTATTTTTCTTTCTGTGATAATCCACACTAACAATTATAATCCAGTACCCCTTAACTTTATCATATCTTATGATAATAATCACTTTCTTTGCAAGTGTTTTGTATTTGCTGTATTAAAGTTAGTAACTCCAGAGAAATGAGTTGTTCCCCCCCCCAAAAAAATAGTGATATATATTTTTAACTTCCCAGGAAAAGCCAATGCAAAAACAATTTGAATGACAACTTCCTTTCTATGTGAACAAAAAAAATTATCCCAACACAATGGCATTTTGTGTTCTGACTGTGATGTGTTACTTCTTGAATCAGGGCCTGGGCATGCGATTTACTTTGGCTCATGAGTTCTTAGCAGATATGATACAAAAAAAAAGGATATTTGAAAAGTACTTAAGACTGGATTTTATTGTTCTTGTGTTTCAGAAACTAACACGTGAACATATCAGGACTATTATATTGGAGAATAAGAAACAGATAGAGGAAAGATAACTCAACCAAGTCAAGTAATATAAAGCATCCTAGGTAAGCTAGAACAGGTCTTAAAATGGAAATTTATTACTTTATTGATTTGGGGGACCAAGATTCTGGAATAGTTCCCACTAGAATAAAACCAGATTACTGTTGAACAAGCGCAAGATTTGGAAAGCACCTGACCAATCACTACCGGGGTTGAGATGCATGAGCAATAAATGTTTCCCATTTAATCATACTGAGGCATGTTGATTGCTATGTATCACACTTGTGACAATAATTTTAAAAACAGAAAACTCTTTTGTGCTGAAAAATGTTTATCTTGTCTCATTTTCCTCAATGAGCTAGCAAAGATTCTTTTCCCCTTCTATATAGGGTCTCTTTGCTCAGTTAGTTTTTTCTTCTCTGTAATTGTATCTTTTATTTCTATGCAATCACATTTTTCAATTCTTGATTTTATTAATCAACTTCCTTTTTAGAAACTAACCTTGAAGATTTTGGTTTCTAAAGCTATTGTAAATGGGATTGTTTTTTCTGATTCCTTTCTCAACATGTTTCTTATTTGTGTGTGTGTGTGTGTGTGTGTGTGTGTGTGTGTGTGTGTGTGTACAAATATGTGATATTTGTAAGTCAGTTTTGTAACCTGCTACTTTAGCTAATTGTCACATCTAAGAGTTTTCTGGTGCAGTGTATAAAGTCTCTTAAGTATAGGATCTTATCATTACGTTACTTCAACAGTGTTTTAGCGTTCCTAGTCACTTTATTTTGATAAAAATCTTAATATATGACAACAGTGTTACACAAACATTTGTTTGTATGGATATACACATGGAGATTTGAGATTTTGAATGAGTTTTATACATGATGAACTAATTTCTCTCCATTCATTTAGGACTTTGTGTTTCTCTCACTAAATGTTTATAATTTTCTGCATAGTTTTTGTACCTTTTAAAGATTTTTAAAAAATTTTTAACTTACGCCTGAGTGTATGTATGCATCCGTCCATACATGATGGCGCCTGCAGACACAGGAGAAGGTGAAATTTCCCTTGGAGTTGGAGTTACAGGCAGTTGTGATTCACCCTGTATAGGTACTGGGAACCAAACTCTGGTCCTCTGCAAGAGCAGCAAGTACTTTTAACTGCTGAGCCGTCTCTCCAACCTCTCTTGTGTATTGTTTGTTTGTTTGTTTGTAGTTACTATAGTGTAATTTTATTTTTTATTGTCTTGTATAATATTAGAGAGACCAGCCTTAATATTATACATCCCAGGGGCTCAGGAGAGAGAACTACGAACGGCGAGGACTACTTTTGGGAAATAGAATCTCAGCACACAGAGCTCTTAGTTCAGTCATTTATTCTTCCAAATCATCTCCTTCCTCCTCCCATACCCTGGGAGTCCTGGTATATATACACTTACAAGCAGTAATCCCTTGGCAGTGCAAAGCCAGGCTTCCAGGGTCAGAGAGGCGATAAGAATCACATAGAAGGGCAGTAATTGCTAATTATCACTTGCAACCCAAAAGGGAAGTGACTAATGGGGAAATGAATTAACTAAAGGCTAAGTTCGGGTAGTATCTAAGAAGAGGGATCTTATGTGCTCAGCTATAATCTTAAACGTGATTGGCAGAAAATGTTAAGACTCTATAAGTTGCTAGGTGAATGAGAGAAAATAAAACTGCCTTCTATTTTCCTGTGGCTCCTATCTGTCCAAGCTATCTGCCGTTTTTTTTTCTGCAGGGTGGCGGAAAGAGTGCTCAGTCGCTAGGCAACCTGTGTACAGCTAGATGCTTCTGGTGATAGTTAAAGGGAGATCTGGAACTAGAGGTAAGATTTTGGGAAAGGAGTAGTTAAGCTTAATTGGCACATCTGCCAGGCCTTCTCAAACAGGTAGTCTGGACGCTAAAGTCTGTTCTTAGAGAGTACGGAGGTATCTCTGATAAGGTACTTTCCTCCCTCTGGGGATGGACCTGGCCGGATGCTGTCAATAACGATAATTACAGGGAGGCTTGAACTGGGGCTCTGCCTGTGCACAGCTGTCACCACAGGTTATCTAAATATTCCTTTAGTAGAGGGGAAATGGTGCCCAATAAATGATGGAAAAGCTACAATAGCACACAATAAATTCATAGCAGGAAACTGCTGATAATCAAAAGCTAATATCACCAAGACTCCTTGAGCCTCAGCTTGACCTCTGGAAGGCCCTTGGCTTCTTCCAGGTATTAGCTTTGTCATAATCAGCAGATATCCTACTTTGTATATTTTTGCGGTTTGTAGCATTATTGAAAATAGATTTTTAAGAATATATTCTGATTATGGTTGTCCCTCCCCCAACTCCTCCAAGATCCTCCCCACCTCCTTACCCATCCGAACCAACATCCTTCCTTGCTATCTCATTAGAAAACAAACATATCTAAAAATAAAACAAGCAAACCTGATTAGGGCATAACAAACAAATGAATAAAGAGTCAAAGAAGAACACATAGATGAAGACACACACATTGACATGCACAGAAATTCCCTAAAAACACAATATTGGGCCGGGCGGTGGTGGCGCACGCCTTTAATCCCAGCACTGGGGAGGCAAAGCCAGGAGGATCTCTGTGAGTTCCAGGCCAGCCTGGGCTACCAAGTGAGTTCCAGGAAAGGCGCAAAGCTACACAAGAGAAACCCTGTCTCGAAAAACCAAAAAAAAAAAAAAAAAAAAAAAAAAAAAAAAAAAAAAAAAAAAAACACCACAATATTTAAGCCCATAGTATATAAGCAAAGTACCTGCCTGGTTTAAAAAAAAATGCCCAAATGAGCCGGGTGGTGGCACATGCCTTTAATCCCAGCACTGGGGAGGCAGAGTCAGGCGGATCTCTGTGAGTTCGAGGCCAGCCTGGTCTACAAAGCAAGTTCCAGGAAAGGCACAAACCTACACAGAGAAACCCTGTCTTTTAAAAAAATGCCCAAATGAAGCATAATAAGACAAAAAAAATCACTAAGCTCATTTTCTTTTGGCCATCTACTGCTGTGCATGGGGACTGTCCTTAAAAGTGACTTTTACTCAGTGAGACTCCATTAGAGAAAAAAATGATTTTTTTTATTTGCCAGTGATTGTCCCCCAGAAATGGCATTTGGGTTAGGGTTGGGGGCTTGTGTTCACTTCTCTCAGTTGTGGGACCCCATCTGGCGCAGACCATGCAGGTCCTGTGCATACTGCCTCAGGCTCTGTGAGTTTATATGTACATTGGTCCTGCTGTGTTTAGAGGACCTTGTTTCCTTGGTGTCCTTCATCTCCCCTGGCTCTTACAATCTTTTCAATTCCTCTTCCACAGGATCATGAGGGGAAGGGTTTGATGGAGAGATCCCACTTAGGACTGGGTGTTCTCTGCACCTTGTCTAGCTATGGGGCTCTGTTTCTTCCTATGTACTGCAGGAAGAAGCTTCTCTGATGATGGTTGAGCAAGGCACTGATCTATAAGAATAGAAGAACGTTGCTAGGAGTCATTTTATGGCTGTATTCCTTTAGGAAAACTAGCAAAATGGGAGTACTTAGTTTTCCCATAGGTCCCTATCTGATCTCAGGTTCTAGGCCATGAGAAACTTGTTGGAGATGGTTCCATCTAATGTAGTGAGTGTTAATTCCAATCAGAGAGTGGTTGGCTACTCCTACAAGCTTCATGCCACTATTGCACTGGCATTTCTTGCTTATAGGTCACCAATGCAGATCAGAAGGTTTGTGGCATTTACCTTTCTCCTTTGGTTTGCATGCAGAATACCTTCCACTAGTCAGCTAGAGTGAAGGTATGGACCAGCTTAACATCTCCATGGTCAATGAGTTGTGGAGGTGTTGTCTTAAGCAATGGCGCTTTGCCATCAGTTTGTGGAGAGCAACAAGTAGCCTTAGCAATGGTCTGGGTTGTTTGAGGGTTCCCATGGGGCTCCTTTGGCCAAAAGCTCTATTAGATGTAATCCATCACCAGTACTAGAAGCTTCTAGTGATGAGAGATGTCCAGTTGGGGCATTGTCTCTTTTGTTTTTTGGCAATTTCATTTAAATCATATTTATATGTGTGTATATTTTAGAAAGTGTCTATTATACTATGTTTCCATAATGGCCCTTAGTTTAAGTGCCCCTCTCTGTAATCACTCCCTAAGCCCCTTCCTTCTCCCTCCCCATCCTCCCATTCCACTCTTCCTGTCCACCTGTAACTATCTATTCTATTTTGCTCTTCCTACAGTGATCCAATCCCACACCACCTCATGCCTAGTTTCTTATTCTACATGTAATTTCTGTGGTAATATGAATTGTAGCCTACTTATCAGAGACTTAACAACTAACATATAAGTGAATACATACCATTTTTGTCTTTTGTCTTACCTTACTCGAGATGATTTTTTTCTAAATCCATCCATTTAACTGATAATTTCAAGATTTTTTTTATTCTCTTCTTACATATTACATTCTTACCCCAGTTTATGCTCCCTCCTCTCTTCCCAGTCCCTGCCCCGACATTACCTCACTCCAGATCCACTCCTCCTCCTTTTTCTCTAGAAAAGGGCAATCCTCCCAGGGATATTAATCTGTTGAAATGGAAACTCCCAGGAATCCACAAGGTTGACCCTAGCTAAGACTCTTAGTAAGCAGGATCTATGGAGCTTGAAATGGTCATCTTCTGTGGCCAGGCTGGGCTTCCAATGGAGGGACTGGGACACCAACCCAGCAAACAAACCTTCAACCTATAGTTTGCCCTTCCTGAAAGATGTGCTGGGATAAAGGTGGCACAGAACTTGTAGGAGTGGCCAACCAATGACTGATTCAACTTGACACCCATGCCACAAGAGGAAGCCCACACCTTACACTGCCTGGAGGGTCAGGAGCCTGAGTCTGGGTAGCCCAAAGACCTAAGACAGACTTTCAAGATTTTATTTTATTTATCATGATATCTCTTTCCTTATTCTCCCACTCTGTTCCTGATCCAGCAAGGGCCTCCCACTCCCCTAAGCTCTCTTTCCCCTGACCCTTGCCCTCCATAACCTCCCCTCACCCCCAGTTTGCTCATGTAGATCTCATCCATTTCTATGTCACTGAGTGATCCCTGTGTCTTTCCTAGGGTCCTCTTTACTAGGTAACCTCCCTGGAGTTGAGTTGCAGTCTGGTTATCCTTTGCTTTACATCTAATATCCATATATGAGTGAGTACATACCATGTTTGTCTTTCTGAGTCTGGGTTACTTCACTCAGGATGATATTTTCTAGTTCCATCCATTTGCCTGCAAACCTCATGATGTCATTGCTTTTCTCTGCTGAGTAGTACTCCATTGTGTATATGTACCACATTTTCTTTATTCATTCTTCAGTTGAAGGGCATCTAGGCTGTTTCCAGGTTCTAGCTATTACAAATAATGCTGCTATGAACATAATTGAGCATGTGTATAGGAAGAAGCAGAGTGCTAGAAAGGTCCCCAGAAATCCACAAAGATGACTCCACTATAGACTACTGGCAATGGTCGAGAGGGTGCCTGAGCTGACCTACTCTGGTGATTGGATGGCTGAACACCCTAACTGTCATGATAGAACTCTCATCCAGTGACTGATGGCAGCAGATGCAGAGATCCAGGAGTCCAATTGACTAGAGAGAGGAGAGATTATGAGTAAGAGATATCGAGACCAAGATTGGTAAAAGTACAGAGACAACTAGCAAAACTAATGGAAACATACGAACTGTGAACCAATAGCTTAGGAGCCCCCATGGAACTGGACTAAACCCTCTGGATAAGTGAGACAGTTGTTAGCTTAAACTGTTTAGGAGGCCCCCAAGCAGTTGGACCCAAACCTGTCCTTGGTGCATGAGCTGGCTTTTTTGAACACTTTGCTCAGCTTCGGTGCCGGGAGGAGGGGATTGGACCTGCCTAAACTGAATGTACCAGGCTCTGTTGACTCCCCAGGGGAGACCTTGCCTTGGAGAAGGTGGGAATGAGGGGTGGGATGGGGGGGAGGGCTGGACGGTGGGATGAGGGAAGACAGGGGAATCTGTGGCTGATATATAAAATAAATAGAAAATCTCTTAATAACAAAGTATTTCATTTTATTAACAGCTGAGTGATTTTCCATTGTGTAAATGTACATTATTTTCTTTATCTACTCATCCATTAGCAGATATCTAGTCTGCTTCCAATTTCTGGCTATTACTAATAGAGCAGCAATGAACAGGAACATGGTTTTGAAATGTCTCTGTAGTGGGATATAAAGTCCTTTGGACTTATTCCCAAGAGTAGTATAGCTGGATCTTAAGGTTATCTATTCCTAGCTTCCAGAGGAACCACCACACTGATTTTCATAGTGTCTGTACAAGTCTATATTCCCATCAACAATGAATGAGTGCCCCCCCTTAATCTACATCGTTACCAGCATGAGCAATCATTTGTTATATTGACCTTGGCCATTCTTTTTTTTCCTTTTATTCTATTTTACAATACCATTCAGTTCTACATATTAGCCACGGATTCCCTTGCTCTCCCCCCTCCTGCCCCCTCCCCTTCCCCCCAGCCCACCCCCCATTCCCACCTCCTCCAGGGCAAAGCCTCCCCCGAGGACTGAGATCAACCTGGTAGACTCAGACCAGGCAGGTCCAGTCCCCTCCTCCCAGACTGAGGACCTTGGCCATTCTTTTGAGAGGTGTAAGATGAACTCTCAAAGGATTTTTTATTGCATTTCCCTGATGACTAAGAATGTTGAACTAAGAATTTTAAATGCTTCTCAGTCATTTATGTTGCATCTTTTAAAAACTCTCTGTACATTTGGGGGCATTATTTATTTTCTTGATGTCCAGCTTGTTTTAGTCCTTTATATACTTTGGATATTAGTCCCCTATCAGGTTGGTAAAAACAATCTTTTCCTGTACTGTTGCCTACTACTTTATTGGATAGGTGGTACCCTTTGCTGTACAGAGAGTCTTTCAGTTTCATGAGGTCCCATACTAATCATTGTTCTTAGTACCTCTGTTATCAGTATTCTATGTAGAATTTTTTTTTCCTTTGGCAATGTGTTTAAGACTGTTTCTCAACAGAATTGCCATCTCTGATTGGACCAAAAGCCCCAAAAGGACCAAGAGTGGCTCCCTGAGACACAGAATCAGCCGGCTCATATTGGACCAAGAATAGCTTCCTGAGACACAGAATCTGCCACTCCTATTAGACCAAGAGCTAATATTGGACCCAGAGTGGACCCCTGAGACACAGACACAGCAAGCACAGATTAGACCCAAAGTAGCTCACTCAGTCACAGGCACCTCTTGCACCTTTTAGAGGAAGAAATAGGTAGATGCCAGTGCAAAAATACACAAAACAACATAAAGAGCAATGTGGCATCGCCAGAACTTAGCAGTACCAATACTATAACAGCAAGACCTGAACATCACAAGGTAGAAGAAGCAGAAGAAAGTGACCTTAAAAATAACTTTATGAAGATGATAGAAGCCTTCAAAGAAGAAATGAAAAAAATCCCTTAAAGAAATCGAGGAAAGGACAAACAAAAAATTGGAAGAAATCAATAAATCCCTTAAAGAAAGCCAAGAAAACCATAAAAATACAATTAAATATGTGAAGGAAACAGTTCCAAGACCTGAAAATTGAAATAGAAACAAGGAAGAGCACACAAACCGAGGGAATGATAGAACAGAAAATCTGAGTAAATGAACAGGAACTACAGATGCAAGCATAACCAACAGAATATAAGAGATGGAAAAAGAAAATCTCTGGCATAGAGGATACAATACAGGAAATAGATTCATCAGTCAAAGAAAACACCAAAGCCAAAAATGTCATATAGCAAAAATGTCCAGGAATTCCGGGTCACCATGAAAAGACAAAACCTAAGAATAATAGGGATAGAAGAAGGAGAAGAATATTGACTCAAAGGCACAGGAAATATATTCAACAAAATCACGGAAGAAAACTTTCCCAACTTAAAGAAATAAATACCTATGAAGATACAAGAAGCTTATAGAACACCAAATAGACTAGATCCCCCCAAAAATGTCCCCTTGCCACTTAATAATTAAACTACTAAACATACAGAATAAAGAAAAAATATTAAGAGCAGCAAAGGAAAAAGGCCAAGTGACTTATAAAGGCAAACCCATCAGAATAATACCCAACTTCTCAATGGAGACTCTGAAAGCTAAAAGGCCTGGACAGATGTAATGCAAAACTAAGAAACCATGGATGACAGACAGACCAGACTGCTATACCTAGCAAAACTTTCAGTCACCATAGACTGAAACCATAGACAAGTGAACAAGACATTCCAAGACAAAACCAGATTTAAACAATACCTATCCACAAATCCAACCCTACAGAAAGCACTAGAAGGAAAATTTCAACCTAAGGAAGACAGATGCACCCACGAAAACACAGGCAATAGATAACGTCACAGCTGAAAATCCCAAAGAAGGGAAATACATACACACTACCACCAAAAGAAAACAGGATTTAACAATCACTGGTCATTAATATACCTTAATATCAGTGGACTCGATTTGCCTATAAAAAGACACACACTAATAGAATGGATATGAAATAAGGAACCATCCTTCTGCTGCATACAAGAAACACATCTCAACTTCAAAGACAGATACTACCTCAGAGTAAAAGGTTGGGAAAACACTTTCCAGTCAAATGTACTTAAACAGCAAGCTGTTGTATGTAGCTGAAGTTATCCTGTATCCTGCCTGGCCTGTGGTCAAGACAAATCTCTCTCACCCACTGGTCCCACAGCTGCTAGAGTCTCTCAGTCACTTTTCTCTGTGTCCTGTAGAATGTCTGGCAGTTTCTTCTGCGAAGCAGGAACCTGAAGGACCATTTTGTCTCGCAAAGTTCAGTGGTCACCGTCCTATTGGTCCTGCATTTCCAGTCAATACAACATTTTGTCAAGCTGTCCAGTCAAGGACAGGTTCTTGCCCAATGGTTATTCTTGCCAAGAAGAAGATAAACTCTACATGGAGTGTCTTCAATACCCATCTTACTCTCTGAAGTAAAACAGTGCTGCCAGGAGCAGACGTTAAATTTGTATCAATAAACTAAAATCTATATCAATGTAAAACATTTTAAACAAGTTGATCTTTAAAAGTAGGTTCAATAATCCACCCTTTTATCCTATCATATCTATATCCTATATTTCCATATTATATCTCCCTTTCTTCTTTTAGAAAGATATTGACTATGACCAATAACAATTTGAAACCAACAACCTAAATGAAGACAAACATCTATAATCCATTTTTGGGGAATGTGGGCATAGTTTTCTGGGCTACTTCTTGCTGATAAAGGGCACTGTATTCTTATAGGGATACAAAGAAAATTTTAGGATTATGGTCAAGTCTTGCCTGGAGTAGTCTGTGAGGCTGTATTCTCTGAACCAGTTGCCTGGAACTTGGTTTTGGATGTTGGATGATCTGGGCCATGGTGTAACTGGAGACCTTTCAGGGGTCTTGGCTGGTCAAACCATATTAGCCTGGAAGCAATCCACAGGTTCTCATCATCTGTGGAAACAAAAGTAGAACCTCTTTTCCAAAGCAACATATCTTTAGACATAAATTTTGAAATCAAGATATCTTTAAAATATACATAATTGGATTAACTCAGCAGCTTTTATAATCAAATGTCTCTCTTTCACAATCAAAACTTCCAAAGTCAACACAATAAAGATTCTCCATGTAATATCCATTTTTATGTGGCTTATTTTTTATATTACCTCTACTGTCTCTTTAAAGTCTTTATTTTTAAAATTATTTCTTTATATAACTGTCTATACTCCTTTTTCTCTTTCTTTTTAGTCTACATACATTTTTACACACACCATAAACCATTTAAAGTCTTATTCCATCTGAATCTGCCTTATTGTGAATCTATTGCTTTAAACTGCAGTGGTTAGTACTGAAGCAGCAGCCTTGGTTGCTGACTCCACCCATTTCAGCTTTTCAACATGGTAGAGATATTCACTGCCAGCTCTGGGAGCCATGCTGTCTGCTGACTCTGGAAGGCAGTAGTTCTATTCTTCTGTCAAAGCAGCATATAGCCCAGAAAAATCTCTTTCTTTTTTCTGTATTAGCAAAGACTAAATTCACCATGCAGTGTAATATGCAGCTTGGAGACACCTCTGTATACCATGGTGGGAATTCGCCATGCTGGTGGTCAAGCCTGCACAGCACGAACCCGCCATAGAATAGCTCAAGCCAGCAGGCTGCAGCTGGCCTGAGAGAGACAACTAGGAAGCTAATTTTAGCTCTGTTTTAGAATCTTTTTTTAAGCTTTCTCAGGTTTTAGGTGGAAACTCTTGTCCCAGATTTTGGCACCATTTGTAGTCAGAAGTTCTCCTGGCCCACAGTCAGGATAAATCTCTCTCACCCACTGGTCCCAGAGCCACTTGGACCCATGTAAACACACAGAGGCTCGAACTGTATGGCCATTACCTCAAGCTTATTACTGACTAGCTCTTACACTTAAATTAACCCATAAGTCTTATTTATGTTTAGCCATGTAGCTTGGTACCTTCTCTCAGTTCTGCCTTCATATCTTGCTTCCTCTGTATCTGGCTGGTGACTCCTGACTCAACCTTTCTCTTCCCAGAATTCTCCTTGTCTGCTTATCCTGCCTATATTTCCTGCCTGGCTACTGGCCAATCAGCATTTTATTAAACCAGTGTACAAAAGCATTATTTTACAGCAGGTATAACTATCATAATATCTAACAAAATAGATTTCAGACTATCCTAATCAATCAAAAGAGATCAGGGATGTATTATATATTCATCATAAGAAAAATCCACCAAGATGAAGTCTCAATTCTGAACATTTGTGCCCCAAATACAAGGGCATCAATATATGTAAAAGAAACATTACTAAGGCTTAAATCACACATCAAACCCCACAGATTAATAGTGAGAGACTTCAACACCCCACTCACACCAATGGACAGATCTGGCAGATGGAAACTTAACATAGAAATAAGGGATCTAACAGATGTTGTGACTCAAATGGACTTAATAGATATGTACAGAACATTCCACCCTAACAAAAAATAATATACTTTCTTTTCAGCAACCCATGGAACCTTCTCTAAAATTGACCACATACTTGGTCACAAAGCAAATCTCAACATATATTTTAAAAATTGGAATAACCTTCTGTATTTTACTGGACCACCATGGTTTAAAGTTAGATTTCAACAACAACAAAAATTACAGAAAGCCTATCATTGCATGGAAACTGAATAATGCTCAACTGAATCACCAATTGGTCAAGGAAGAAATAAAAAAAAGAAATTACAGACCTTCTGGAGTTAAACAAAAATGAATGTACTACATACCCAAACTTATGGGACACTATGAAAGCAGTACTAAGAGGAAAATTCATAACACCAAACGCCCACATAAAGAAGTTGGAGAAATCTCACACTAGTGACTTAACAGCACAACTGAAAGCTCGAGAACAAGAAGAAGCAAACTCACCCAGGAGAAACAGACACTAGGAAATAATCAAATTGAAGGCTGAAATCAATAAAATAAAAATAAAGAGAACAATACAAAAAAATCAATGAAACAAAGAGTTGGTTCTTTGAGAAAATAAACAAGATAGACAAACCCTTATCCAAATTAACCAAAAGGCAGAGAGAGAGAACATCCAAATTAACAAAATCAGAAATGAAAAGGGAGACATAACAACAGACAATTAGGAAATCCAGAGAATCATCAGGTCATACTTCTAAAACCTGTATTCCACAGAATTGGAAAATGTAAAAGAAATGGACAATTTTCTGGATAGGTACTACATACCAAAGGTAAACTAAGACCAGGTAAACAATTTAAATAGAACAATATCCCCTAATGAAATAGAAACATTCATTAAAAGTCCCCCAACCAAAAAAAGCCCAGGACCAGATGGTTTCAGTGCAGAATTCTACCAGATCTTCAAAGAAGAGCTAATACCAATACTCATCAAATTATTCCACACATCAGAAACAAAAGGAACATTACCAAAATCTTTTCATGAGGCTACAGTTACCCTGATACCCAAACCACAAAAAGATGCAACAAAGAAAGAGAATCACTCTCATGAATATTGATGCAAAAATACTAAATAAAATACTGGCAAAACAAATCCAAGAACACATCAAAGAAATTATCCACCATGATCAAGTAGGCCTCATCCCAGAGATGCAAGGATGGTTTAATGTATTAAAAACTATCAATGTAATACACCATATAAATAAACTGAAAGACAAAAACCACATATCACCTCATTAGATGCTGAAAAAAACCTTTGACAAAATCCAACACCCCTTCATGATAAAGGTCTTGGAGAGATCAGAAATACAAGGAATATATATGAACATAAAAAAGGCAATTTACAGCAAGCTGACAGTCAAACTCAATTTAAATGGAGCGAGACTCAAAGCAATTCCACTAAAATCAGGAACAAGAAAAGGCTGTCCACTCTCCCTAATACCTATTCAATATAGCACTGGAAGTCCTAGCTAGAACAATAACATAAGAAAAGGAGATCAAGGGGTACAAATTGGAAAGGTAGAAGTCAAACTTTTTCTATTTCCAGACAAAACTCCTACAGCTGATAAACACCTTCAGTAATGTGGCAGGATACAATACTAACTCAAAGAAAAAAAACAGTAGTCTCCTATATATGAATGACAAATTGGCTGAGAAAGAAATCAAAGCAACAACACCCTTTACAATAGCCACAAATAATATAAAATACCTTGGGATAATTCTAACTAAGCAAGTGATAGACCTGCATTATAAGAACTTTAAGTCTCTGTAAATAAAAATTGAAGAAGATATCAGAAAATGGAAAGATCTCCCATGCTCATGGATACGTAGGATTAGCATAGTAAAAAATGGCAATCTTACCAAAAGCAATCTACAGATTCAATGCAATCCCCATCAAAATCCCAACACAATTCTTCACAGACCTGGAAAGAACAATACTCAATTTCATATGGAAAAACAAAAAACCCAGGATATCTAAAACAAAACTGTACATTAAAGCCACCTTTGGAGGCATCATCATCCCTGACCTCAAGCTCTACTATAGAGCTACAGTAATAAAAACAGCTTGGTGCTGGCATAAAAACCAACATGTGGACGAATGAAATTGATTTGAAGACCCTGACATTAACCCACACACCTATGAACACCTGATTTTTGACAAAGAATTCAAAACTGTACAATGGAAAAATGAAAGCATCTTCAACAAATGGTGCTGGCATAACTGGATATCAACATGTAGAAGATTGCAAATAGATCCATATCTATTGCCATGCACAGAACTCAAGTCCAAGTGGATCAAAGACCTCAATATAAAACCAGTTACACTGAACCTGCTAGAAGAGAAAGTAGGAAGTAGTCTTGAACGCACTGGTACAAGAGACTACTTCCTAAATATAACATCAGTCACCAGACACTGAGAGCAACAATTAATAAATGGGACCTCCTGAAACTGAGAAGCTTCTGTAAGGCAAAGGACATGGTCAATAAGACAAAATGACAGCCTACAGAATGGGAAAAAATCTTCACCACCCTACATCTGACAGAGGGCTGATCTCCAAAATATATAAAAAAGTCAAGAAACTAGGCATCAAGATACCAAACAACCCAACTAAAAAATTGCCTACAGAGCTAAACAGAGAGTTCTCAACAAGAATAATCTCAAATGGCCCAAAGACATTTAAGGAATTGCTCGATATCCTTAGTCATCAGAGAAATGCAAATCAAAACAACTCTGAGCTACCATTTCACACCTGTCAGAATGGCTAAGGTCAAAAACACTGATAACAGCTTATGTTGGAGAGGATGTGGAGCAAGGAGAACACTCCTCCACTATTGATGGGAATGCAAAACTTGTACAGCCACTCTGGAAATCAGTATGGAAGTTTCTCAGAAAATTGGCAATCAATCTCCCTCAAGACCCAGCTATACCACTCTTGGGCATATACCAAGGAATGTCAGTCATACCACAAGGACAAATGCTCAACTATATTCGTATCAGTGTTATTCATAATAGCCAGAACCTGGAAACAACCTAGATGCCCTCAACAAAGAATGGATTTTTAAAAATGCAGTACATATACACAATGGAGTACTACTCATCATTAAAGAATAGTAACCTCATGAAATTTGCAGGCAAATAAATAGAACTAGAAAATATCATCCTGAGTGAGGTAACCCAGACTCAGAAGGACAAATATGGTATGTACTTACTCATAAGTGAATACTAGATGTAAAGCAAAGGATAACCAGACTACAACCCACAGCTCTAGGGAAGATAGCTGACAAGGAGGACCCAAAGAGTGATTCATGAACCACCCTGGAAGGGGAAATAGTTGAGATCTCCTGAGTAAACTGGGACCCCAAGAAAGACACGGAGATCACCCAATGACAGAGAAATGGATGAGATCTGCATGAACAGCCTGGACATGAATGGGAGCAATGAAGGGCGAGGGTCGAGGGAAAGAGAGCGGGAGATCCCAGCTGGATCAAGAACAGAGAGGGAGAACAAGGAATAGGAGACCATGGTAAGTGAAGACCACATGAGGAATTTTAGGGTTACTTCTATATACTATCTTATCATCTGCAAATAAAGATACCATGACTTCTTCTTTCCAATTCATATCCCTTGATCTCCTTCAGATTTTTTAATCTAGCTAAGACTTCAAAAAAAAAAGAAGTAACCCTAAAATTCCACCAGGAAACTCAGCAAATAAGCTTGGTACAAAATTAACTCATAAAAATCAATAGCCCTTCTATAAACGAATGACAAACAGACAGTAAGAAATCAGGGGAACAACATCTTTCACAATACCCTCAAATAATATAAAATATCTTGGGGTATCCCTAACCAAGCAAGTATCAGACAATAAGATATGCAACCAAAGCTGAGCTGTGTGAGATTAGAGCCTCCTTGAGGAAAATTACACAGTGGCCACCTTCCTTTCTCTAGTACAGGGTAGTCTGCTCCTTGATAAAGGGGGTCTGTCCTCACATATATGGGTATGCTCCCCAATTGGCTGATGGACAAGAGACTATATTACAATTTCTAAGTATTATATATGAGACAGGATCTTATGTAGGTTGTGATGGCTACTGTATAGCCGTTGCTGTGGGCAGTAAATCATGCAACTGAGACTAAACTGTCTGCCCAAAAAGAACTTCCCTGTGTAAGGGAAGACTGTTAATAATAAAAAGACATGTGCGTGCTATTCTCCACGTTGGCCTTTGACTTGGAAAGGAAAGTGGGGGAAAGGAGTATGGAAGAGCTGGTTTGTTGTTTCTTATGACTGGCAGACTGCAAGGACAAAAGAACACGAGGGATACTAAAACTCTCCCTGGAATCCAGAAAATTCAGAATCCATGGGAAGAATCAAATAATGAGGATGAGAAGATGGTAGAAGTGATAGAAGATACCCAGTATGTCCAGCCTTCACCAAAGAGGAAGTAAAAATATCAATGTTTTACCAAGCAAATAGAGGCCCAAAATGGGCAACTATGAAATCATGGAATTGTTTACATATGAACTGCTTATATTGGGATAAACATTTAAACAAGGAATAAAAGCCTCTTCTAGCCTGGATCATGAGACTTTGAGACATGGTGGCTAATGGGATCAGTTGGAGTGCCATGAAAACAGAGAAACAAAATAATCCTTGAGGCAAAGGTTCTATAAATTGGTGTGACACTCAAATAGTCAGCCATAGTTCCCATGAATATCAAGAACAATAGAGAGAGGATGGGCATAACTAAAGGATCTGGTCAAGAGAGAGGCAATATTTGATGCCCACTTCCCTGGGCTGGATAGGACTGTGATCACACAGGAGACCTAAGAAAGAAGTTACTTCAATGTCTACCTTGCAACTGAAATGGGACTTCATTGGCTTTGCTGAGCTCTGTGATGGACATGGTCCTTATGAGGCCTGAGAGGCTCTTGAAGATCTGAATAACTTTCACTAGCATGTGAACCGGGTTCATAAAGTCCTAAAGCAATCAAGAGCAGTAAAAGAAGAGCAAAGTGGGCGAGGGGTTTCTGTCCAGTCCACTTGAAGGCAAATGTGGCAATATGTGTGTTGAGCCAGAGTTCCTCAGGCAAAAATGAACAGCAAGCCAAGTGCATTGCTATTGAGCTAGAAGACTTTGGAGCCTGAGCAACAACAATTCACAGATGACATAAAGGACAAAACAAGACATACGCTTGTCCTAGGAATAGGCAGTTACCTACCTCCAGCCCACCCCTGGACTGTGGGGCATATCTATACTCTGTGTGGGAGTTTGAATGAGAATTGTGCCATGAGCTCATACTTTGAATACTTACTCATTAGGGAGTGGTACTACTTGGGAAGGAAAAGGAGGCATGGCTTTGTTAGAAAAGGTGTGACCTTTTTGGAGGAAGTGTGTCACTGGAGATGGGCTTTAAGTTTCAAAAGCCAAACTCACAAGGCTGAGGCAGGTGGATCTCTGTGAGTTCAAGGCTAGCCTGGGACAGTCCCAGGACAGGCTCCAAAGCTACACAGCGAAACCCTGTCTCAAAAAACCAACCAATCAATCAATCAATCAATAAATAAATAATAATAAACAAAAGCCAAAACTGGGCCCAGGGTTTTTTCTTCCTTTTGCTTTGCTTTTTCTTCCTGCTGCCTGTGGATCCAGATATAGAATTCTCAGCCACCTCTCTAGTACCATGTCTACCTGCATGCTGCCTTGTTCTCCACCATGATGATAATGGACAAAACCTCTGAAACTGTAAGCAAGCCCCAATCAAATGTTTTCTCTTATAAGAGTTGCCTTGGTCATTGTGTCTCTTCACAGCAATAGAACACTTACTAAGACACTCTAGGTGAACTTGTTTGCCTAGCACTGTCTTCTTTCTGCAGCCAGGTGGAAATG